>NC_092210.1:54401993-54412375 GCF_043381705.1 Parasteatoda tepidariorum | reverse complement strand
ATATATATATATATATATCTTCATTCTATTTTTTGCTACCATTTGACTTATTGTTTTCTATCATTCGAATGAATTTATCAATCGATTATCAATTTTATATCATTTGGCGCTTGAGTAATTTTAAAGTTTACCGAATGAAACTTAAAAGAAAAACATACGTATTTTTGACGTAAAATTGTTTTTTTTTCAGCTACATAGGTATTGGCCAATAATATACTGTGTGTCTTTGTAATAAAAATGAAAATTAAATGTGTTTGGTAAAGTGTACATATACATTAATGTTTTTTCTTCTTCATTCTGTTTTGTTTTTTTTGTTATCATTAGGCGTATTGCTTTCTATAATTCGACAGTATTATTCTATTGCTTGAATCAATTTATCAATTGATGGTTTATTTCTTATATCATTTGACGTTTGAGTAAATTTAAAGTTTGCCCAATGAAACTTCAAATGTAAACATTCGTATTTTTTGACGTAAAATTGATGTATCTCAGCTAAATGAATGTTGACCAATAATATAAGTGTCTTAGTAATAAAAAAGAAAAGAATGTCTGAATTGAAACAAATATAAATTGTTGCTTTAGAGCCATCAAAATAACTCTTCTGTTTGTACTTCTATTTGCACGTAAAATAAACTTTTATAAAACAATCCAAAAATTTCACAAAATGCATCAATCATTGTGTTCTGAGCAGTGATGGCTCAGGGGATAGAGCGTTCTCCTTCCAACGAAGCGAAACAGGTTCCAATCCTAGCTTTGTCTGGGTGATTTAAATTCCGCCCCCATCGAGCACCAACGATTGCGCTAACGTAAAACATCCTCAGTGGTAGACGGATCATGGGTTAAAGTCCTCTTGTCGTCAAGTTAACCATGAGTGAGTTTTCGTGTTTTCCCTCTTCATGTAACGCAAATGTGGATAGTTCCATTAAAAAGACCTCCACGAAGAAAAAATTCTCCAAATACTTTGTCCAGGAGTTCCTTTGGCTTCTGGATTGGGTTCAAAATGCAACAAGTCTAAGGAGTTAAACATTGGCAGTCGTAAGCCAAAGATTGGGTCAGCTGTTCAACGACCATTGTCAAATAAAATAAAATAAAATATTGTATTCTATTTTAATACCATAAAACCAACGATATACAACGATACACAATTTGAAATGATACGGACAAAATCCATAAAATTTAATACACAATTTTTTTTTCTTCTATTTTACTTATGTTAAAAAGATTCTTCGATTACATCACGAATTTGATTTTTTAAATTTTTAAAAAAAAATCACTTTATTGATTTAAAATAATCTGTCAATTTTAATATCACTTAGTATTTATTTAATATAGTAATTAAATTTTAATAAAATATGTAACACAACTTTTAAAATACTAAACACAAGCTGATTTTGTTTTTGATTTCCTTTATGATTTTGATTACTAAGCTGATAAGAAATTTAACAATATTAATACTTTAATAATTCGTTTCTTTTATTGTTTTTGATTCTTATCATGTTTTGCATTTGATTTTATGTGCATAAATAGTCAACTTAACGTGCATATGTAAATAAATTCTGAAAGTGAATTCTGCTTTTCACTCATGCCAATTACACTGCTTATTGCTGTCCATCGAAACATGTTGTTATTCTATGCATTAATTTCGGATCTATCACCTTATTTTAAAGATAAAATGCAATTTTTTTTCTTGATTCTGAAAGAGAAAAGCTTCAAATATATTAATTGACTTTTCTGAACTCTTTCTAACACACTTCTTTATTTAGTGAAAGTGGAATTGTATATTTAGTTCTTTATTTAGTGAAAGTGAAAGTGAAAGTGAATTTATTTAGTGAAAGTGAAGTTCTTTATTTAGTGAAAGTGATTTATCAATTTTTTTCTTCTGAAACATAAAATAGAATCAAAAGGATGTGAACTCTTGACTTTTACTTAAATAGATGATCTCAGTATGGATTTCTTACTTAAAGAGGAGTCTATGACATAAGGAATCACTCCATTTGGCCACCTCCACTCTTTTCCCGGAATAGCATTTCGATCAGAATCCTAGAAATAAGATAGATCTAAATAATTTTTAGTCAAATAAACCATTACACTGCAAAAAATTCCAAACTGTTGATTAACTTTTGTATTCCTTTTTTTTTGGTATAAAATAATCAATTACAAGTGCTTAACAACACAGCAGTTAAGATAATATTGATCAAACTTGAAACGTTTTCTCGGTAATCTGAAAATCTTGTGTTGACAAATACACGGATTCCTCAAAGATAGTTTCCCTCGTACTAAGATTGTAATTATAATTTTTTCAAAAAACAAAATACTATCCTGATAAGAACTAAACTTTTAACAATTATCGAAATGCTACATGAATGTTTAGTTCTTAATTTTTCACAGTGCCCTTTCTGTTGAAGGAACTGCAGAGAAATATGGAAATTTTTCATTCCGGGCAATTTGAAAATCAATACAATCACCGATCATACTATTGAAAAAGGTATTAGAAGTTTTTTTTTTAATTTACAGTGTTTGAAACACACAAAAAAAACAACAACAAAAAAACAGTTGGCTTAATGGATACACACTAGATAGTTAGTTTTTTTTCCATCCCGTATGTCATACCTGTTATTTATTATAGTGTCATGACTCGTTATAACTTGTTTTTATAATACTAATTATGTTAACTAGAAATTGAAAGCACTGTCTGAATTTGGATAAGAGTTCCTCCATGCTAATGGATGGATGCCTCATTGGATTTCTTTTTCTTCTCATCTTGTCATAGTTTCTCGGGATCCCTGACGTTTTCAGAGTCGGAAACGCCCACGCATGACAGTCTATGACATATGCAGATTCACTTATTGACGGTTTACTTTTAAATATTCATGTGCCCTACAATTTGTGCAACTGCCAGGTTTTTACAGCTTTGAAACCGTTAGTTATTGAGAATTGAAAAAAAGACCTTTGCCTCAGTGACTAGTTTCGACCCATTAGCTATCTGGATCTACATAGTTAAAGAATGTCCTATAAAAGTACCCAATTTTTGTCTTAAATAATACTGAAATAGTTAACTATAAAATAATGAAATGAACGATAAGTTTAAAATAAGAGATGAAAAATATACAAACACAATTTTCAAATTTATTTTAAAAAGTATCCAGCTGATTAAATTAGAAATGTTGCCTTATATGAACCTTATAAGAGCGAATCCTAAAATCCAGGGGAACGCAACGTCGTTGAAAAGTAAACGAAATTATGAACTAAAAAAAGTCCTATAGCCCTAGATATCTGAGACAAGCAAAAATGGCTATTTACAAACCTAAATTAACTTTGAATTTTGTTGCTCTTGGTTTTCGGTCTTTGTGATTCAAATTTAAAGCTAGACATGAATTTTCTACGACATTATTCATTAGCCATACACTATTTATTTAATCCACCAATAAGTAATTGTATCAAATATGTTTGGTTTTTCTCATTTTATTATATGTTTCGTTTATATCACATGTTTGGTTTTCTGCAGAAAATTGCTCAGTTTTTTGTAGAAAAGCCAGAGCATGGATTTTACTTTTAGGTTTATTTTCACTTCCATTATACATTCAATGTTTCAAATTATGTTTAATTAATGCTCCTTGTTGAAGAAATTGTAAGCAAGAGTAATAAATTTATATTTACAAAAAATATCGATCACTGTATCTTTCATTTATTAGTCTGTTTTTGTAACACATAGGGACAGTAAATTAATAATGAAACTTCTAAAATGAAGAACTTATTATGAATTCTTTGTAAACGCTTAGTCACTATCACAATTCAGATTGCAGTATTAATGTTTCTGACGGATCATGATGCGTATTTCAATTTTAAGGACTTATATAATAACTCTTGAAAAAATAATATAAATTATGTTACTTTTTAACCTGAAATACGCTTCCCTTTACAGTGGTAAAAGATCAAAAAATAGCCTAAGCCATCTTTAGAATTACTCCTCAATGCTAAGTTTTGGCTAATGTCCTCGGACATTCCTTTACTTAGTCGTTTTAGCAAACTTCCTAGTTTCGGAAACAAGAAAAATCCCGCGAGTACAAAGAACGGAGAACATGGTGGATAAGTCATTTCGACTATCACTCAAACTAAATAAAAACAGGCAAAGGAAAGAAGGTTTTTTGATGCCAAAAAATCTTCCATCGGCGTCAGAACACAGATGAACATATGAACATTTTCCGAAAGAAGAATTTAGAAGTTTTTTTCTTTAACTTCTGCAAACAAATACAAAAATGTATTACAGCAACTGGTGTTTACTTCAAAACATGATAAATAGTTATGTTAGTAATATAATGTTTTCTAGAGTTTAAAAAATAATCTATAGTTTTAGAAATTTAATAGTTGAGCCTTATATCTTACACTCAAAAAAAATTCTGACGCATTCCTATTGACATAATACTTACAAAGTCCCAACCAACAATGTCCCCTTGAAATAAACCAGGATTTTCTAAAGCCAGTCTAGCTTCTAAAATGAAATTGTACATTATTTTAGTTATTCATTAAAAATTCATGTAGTTATTTGATAATAAAAACATTTGATCAGAGAAGCAAATCTGGAAAAAAATTAATTTCGAATAAAATCCGAAAAAATAAAAAAGACATAATAAAACACTGAATAAATAAAGCACTGGATAAATTAACAATATAATAAAAATAAAATAAATACACAATTCCAGCTACGGAAGAAGAAACGTGTGCTCAACGCCTGGTAAGCTATAAAACTAGATTGAAAATATCAAAGCATGTTTTCTTGTTCGAGGAAAATGAGAGAAGGTGAGAGGCGATAATAAGAAACGTTTCAGTTGACAAACAATGGAATTCAATGTCGTCAATAGTGATTTGTCACATTTTGGTAACTTTTTTTTTATCCTTAAGTACTAATATGTGACTCCTAATAGGCATAGTTATTTTTTTACTTTTGGCAAGAATTCTAAAAAGTGCAGTGCACAATCATCCTCATTCTAAAGATCTGAAGATTGTATCTTCACGTTCAAGAACTCATTCTTAATGGTTTGGAGGAGGGACATCAAATATGCTAATTAATTAGTGCAGACGATATGTTAAGTTATGAAATCAGGAGCAAAAACGTACTTTCTCTGAATAAAAGTACCTTTTTTGAACGAATTCAGATTTCTGACCCACAAAATATAGGGGGCATTCGCAATCTTGGAAATATAGTCCCTAGAGTTTGATCAGGAGAGTGAGTCAAAGCTTGAACTCCTTTCTGTTAATTTCACTTTTTGCGTATTTCACCATGTCTTGAGAACTTCTTAAGCGATTTAAAACAATGTGGCACACAATTATAAAATTCGTTTATCCAGAGATAACTCTATGCAGAAAATAAATTTTAGTATATATTTATAATTTTTTATTATTTTATTTAATAATAGTTCCAAACTTAGGATGGCTCTTCTGACCAAATTATGGGGACCATATTTCCCATATTTTAGCTATCTCCCATATTTTGGAGGTAAGAAACCTGAATCCGTCATAAAAATACATGTTTATTCAGAGAAAGCACATTTTTGTGCCTCATTTCGTAATTTAAAATATCGTCTGCTCTAAATACTTAGCATATTTCAAGACATATCCTCGAGTCATTAGTAATGAGTCATAAAACGTGAAGTTTCGATCATTAAATCAGAAGTTATTTATGGTGGTATATTTTTTTTGGGCTCAATGTACATTAAATGCAACGATTAGAGCATGGTAAATAAAATTCGTTCCGATGATGAGCAATACTCAAACCAATCACCAATCGTACTTTTCTTTATAAAGAGAAAATCGTTTCGATTTTCGATTTTGAATAAGATATACTAAAAACGTATAAAATTTTGATCGTAATGCTAGTTAAAATCAAGACCAAATGACATCAAATGATTGAGACTTAAACTTTACCATAATTAGTTTATTTTAAGTAAATTTTAGAAGAAACTGTTATTTATTTTCTCATACCAAAAAATAATGCATTCATATAAAACATAGCGAAAAATATAAGAATACATAAGAAAAAATTATTGTGAAATTTTCTTACTGTATGGTAAAGACATTTCTGTTAATAAAAAAACATAATTCTGGATAATAAAGCGAAAATATAAGGCATTTGAACCATTCATTTGGTAATTTATCCGTTCATATGGTAACGATTAAAAAAATGGTTTTGTTGTTCTAATTGTTGTTCTTATTACCACACATTTAGAAAAAAATACTCAATGAAAGTTACATCACGGTAAAACACTTACTATAGTTTCAATTTTGCTACTGTAATCTTTATTTCTTATTCTAATATTATTTTCATTGTTTGTCTTTCTGTCTACAGTTGTCTTCTAATCTGCCATTAGAAATTAAAAGCAAACAATACGGTTAAAAATATATTTTACGATGAAATGAATTTTACGGATGATTTTTTCCAAATGTCGGAACTTCATACTGTAATTTGAACCAAAATTCTTAACTGTGTAGCCAAAAATCGTAAATTAAAACAAATTAATTCTCTTATTTTGGCACTACATATAATATACTCCAATTTCAAAATATGCCGGCCAGGTGGCCGAGTGGTTAGCGTGCATGACTGCGATGTCAACGGCTGCGGGTTCGAATCCCGCTCTGGGCATGGATGTTTCTCTCTCTCTCTGTGTTGTCCTCTGGTGTATGAATGTGGCCCACCCTATGAACGGGTATTTGTGGCAGTGCGGCGTGGGTAATGCTGCTCGCCTCCGCGACTTTGGTTCACAGGGGCTCACTACTGGGTAACGATAAATGAGCAACATTTCCGGCATCTTCTATGGCGAAGAACGAAAGTTCAGTGCCTGCCGTTATTAAAAAATTAAAAATATTACTACAAATGCGTTGTTAATAGATTGAACGTCAAGGAGGCAATCAGAAATTTTAATGTTACACATGTTTTTTATATGATGAATGAAACTCTTTCATATATATTTATGAATGCATTTATATTCGGTACTGATGTTCAGGCTAAGATACATCATCGCATAATATTTTTTGACAAAAAAATGTCCTGCGCTAAGTACAAAAAATAAAAAAAGCGTGAAATTATCCCGGTTCATTTTTGTAAATGTATTTTAGCGGTTTCTTTAATATCTATAACATTCAGTTACAAGTGCGAAATTGAAAACCTCTCTATTTACAATAATAGGAGATATATTGAGTTTTTAAATGATTTAGGCCAAAATAATTCGCTTTTTAGAATACTCGTCTTCCAGAAACCGTCTTCCAGTTTCCGATCCCCACTGTCGACCCAAAATACTTGCAATGTGCAAATAGATTTAAGCTCAATGGACTAAGCCAGCGTTTCTCAACCTTTCAGTATTCGCGGCCCAGTTTTCAATCATAATTTTCATAGCACCCCCCACTTACAGTAAAACGTATACAACAATAATGTATATTGAGTATTTTGAATTCTGTCTTTAAATTAGTTTTAACTAACTGCCAAAACAAAAGTAAAGTAAAAGCCAGCAGCAATTGAGATTGTAGAAACTATGTTTGGAGTTAAGTTTTCAAAACAATTGCAGTCCATACCTCTTTCAAATGATACTGTTGCTCGTCGAATTGGTGATACGACAGCTGAAAATGTAGTGTCAGCTTTCCTCGATGTTACGTGACAAAATGTTTTCAATACAGTTTGATGAAGCAACAGATATTAATAAAGATGCTCATTTAATTGCCTATGTTTGATTTTGCGAAAATATGTTAGTAGTAGAACTACTTTTCTACAAATCAATAGAACTCAACACAACAGCGCTAGCATTATTTGCTGTTTTAAATGGTGTTATGAATGAGGCAAACATGGAGTGCAAAAATTGCATCGGAATATGCACCGATGGTGCTTGTTCAATATCCGGAAGGTTCGAAAGTATGCAAGCACTTGTAAAAAAAATCGCCTCAATGCGTCTGGACACATTGCATGATCCACAGAGAAGCTTTGGCTTCAAAAGAAATGCGTCCTGGTTTAAATATTGTGTTAACTACGGTTGTAACCGTTGCAAATTATATAAAATTCAGAACCATGAGATCGAGAATCTTTTCCGCTATTTGTAATGACATGGGTTCAGTACATTCAGAGTTACTATTTAAATGCGAGGCAAGATGTTTATCACGTGAGAAATTTTCGCAACGTGTTTATGAATTAAGAGAAGAAATCGCCATTTTCCTAGAAGAAGATAACAGACCGGAAACCGAGAATTTTCACTATTGTTTATTTGCGATTAATTTGAGCTACTTGGTCGTCATATTCGAGAAATTAAATAACTTGAATCTTCAACTCCAAGGAGCAAATACACACATGTTCGATACGAGTAATAAAGTTAATGCTTTTTGTAGAAAACTGGAATTGGGGGGCAGAAATTTAAAGCAAAAAATCTTAACAATGTTTGCAAATGTGGATAATTGAACTAAAACTTATAAGGTTGAAGAAGAACATGCAAAAGTTTTTTTTGTAATCATTGAAAATCATTTAGCCATGCTGGCAAGGAATTTTAAAAAGTATTTTCCTGCTGACGACAAACTGATAGCAAGTTACGAGTGGGTTAGGAATCCATTTCATAAGACTCTCGAAGGACTCTCAATTGATGTGGAAGAAAAATTCATAGACTTCACGACAAGTGGCGAAAAAAAAATAATATTTAGTAATAAATCACTATTTCAATTTTGGGCAGGAGTATGATTCTTCTGCACTAAAAACAAGGGCATTTCGCATTCTATCGCCATTTTCAACATCCTACCTTAGTTAAACTGGATTTTCTGCTGTGGCTTCTCTGAAGGCAAAATATAGATAATGGCTAAATATAGAAACAGAACTGAGAGTGGCTATTTCTAATACTAAGCCTCACCTCAAACATTTTTGCTCTGCAAGACAGGTCCAAGGAAGTCAATAAAAATTATTAATTTTTTAATTAAATTTAGTATGTTTTGTTTAAGTAAGGTGGCCAGTGCTCCTAACGTAGCCCCCCCCCCAAAGTAAAATTTAATTTATTTTGAATCATAAGATGTCCCTGCTGCATTGTAAATCTTGTATCTGAGGTGCACGAGGCTGAAATGGAAGATATTTCCTTGAATGGCCTCCATTGTATGAAGTGATTTAATTTTTTGCAGTTGTCGTTCTAATTTCCGGGTGAGAAGATATTGTAATTTATATGTGTTTAAATTCTTAGAACTTTGAGTTAGGATATGTTTTCTGAAAGTTTATTTCTTTTTCTTTAACCACATTACTTTATTTCGAATTAATCTATCAGATTAATAGTTTTAAGTACTACAAATGGTGAAAAAGACCATATGCATGTTCCCAAGGTGGCTGACACCGGTGCCACCTTGGGGACATTTGGGCCACCTTCGGAAACAAACGTGAAATCTATATAAGAGTTAATTATAAATCATTACGCAGCATATTATTTCTCAAAAAGGAATGATTGAATTGAATGCCAATTGATTTATTTCATTTTAAGCAAATATGGAACTTTGGTATTTTTTAAATTTTTATAATATTTTGACGTTCTTTGCACTTTAGTAGAGTTTGCGATATTTTGTTTCAAGTTTTTTGTATTGTTTGCATTTTAAAGTAATTTTTCAGGTATTTTTTATTTTTGCTGTAGTTATGAGTGTTTTTGTGGTTTTATTTTATTTTACAATTAAAAGTATAAGTGGTATATATTAGAGATAGGTGTAAGATGTTACAAAGAAAAATTCAGCCACACAAACTTAATCAGAAAATTAGAAAAAATCCTCACAGGAAAGCCACCCTTGGCGCACCATCTTAAATTTTGTTTTAATTAGTTGTTTCACTTTAATAAGTTATTAAATATATCGAAATGTACTTTGTTTTCTATGTGTATGTGCGCTTTCCTTTCATCCAGTTAATAATTTTTTTTAAAATAATATTTTCTCTTGAATATTCTCGCGCCACCCCTTTAGGATGCTCGCGCCCCCCTAGGGGGGCGCGCCCCACAGGTTGAGAATCGCTGGACTAAGCACAAGAGTCCTTTCTCCTCAAAGAACAAAGAGCAGATGAGATCCATCAACAAAATTTTAAACAAGCATTATTTGCTTCAAAATTTTCTTTAGACCTATTTTTGTGTACTGGGTTTATTTCTAGCTAAAAGGATGGGAAAATAAAATAAAAGGTGTCCATGTCTCAAATTATATTCCATGGGGTACATTGTAAAATATTCCGGAGCAAATGACGTTATAAAGTACTAGCATTTTGGGTGCAGCATACACTACCGGTCAAAAGTTTGCGAAAATTTTTAAATCTGCAAAGAAAAGGCCTAAATTCAAATGTTCATAGAACTGCGAAAAATCATTCAAATGGCATGAAAATTTGATATAGGGGAAAGAGAGAACTA
>NC_092210.1:54337614-54400744 GCF_043381705.1 Parasteatoda tepidariorum | reverse complement strand
TACATGCCCAAATCATGACATTTGTTGGATTTTTAGTAGTTGCTTCAATGCAATCAGGATGAAGCGCTTCACCTACTCTACGTCTCACGTATTTTCTACCATCACTTCCAAAGAGCGATATTTTACTCTCATCACTCCAGATTACTTGCTTCCATTGATTTTCTGACCATTTAAAGTGTTCTTTTGCCGACTTAACTCGTTTTTCGCTTTGCTTTTGGTTTAAATATGGTTTGGGGGCCAAGACATGACTTGAAGGTCCCTGGGATGTTTTTCCACGATTCGACCTTTATGACATTGTGCAATATCCTGTTGGTAAACACAATCTCCCGCTGGAAAAACTGTTGCCATGAATGGGTGAACCTGGTCTGCAACTATGTTCAAGTAGCTTACAGACGTCAGGGAATGTTCTATGAGGATTATGGGTCCTAATGTGCCCCATGAAAACATTGTTCCTGGGCGAGAAACCATGAAAACCTGGGCGTGCCCATTTTTATAGATGGATGGTGGTCTTAATGTAATGGCTCTTCGGTGTATATATATATATTTTACTATTTTATTTAATAACAGTTGGAAAAATTTTGAATTGTATGGTATAAAATTTTTTACATCATTTTAAAGCTTTAAATATTACATGGCAAAATCCAAATTTTAGTGAAAATGGTTGAACAGTTCCTGAGAAATTTAATATTATGTATACCACTTTTCCGAAATTCGGATTCTCAAAAAAAAAAGGAACTATTCCACCAATTTTGCACTAATTATGTATTTTGCCATGCGAAATTATTTTCTTTAAGTGATGTAAAGGAGTGTATACCTTAAAATTCAAAATGTTTTCAAATATTATTAAATAAAATAATAAAAAATAATAAGTTTTTACTTTGGATAACCGAAACGAATTTTATAATTGCGTGCAATTTTTTTTCTTCAATTCTGGGGATATGGCGAATTACTCAAAAAGTAAAATTAACATTAAAGTGTCCAAACTTTGGATCGCTCTCCTGAGCAAATTATGGGGACCATATTTCCCAGAGTGTAGCTAAAACTAAACTAAACTCAGCGGCGCGACAGCTCATAATGGCCAAGGCCTACTGTGCCCATCTCAGTTTTCTTGACCTTGGGCTCTGGGGTGCAGGAGCAGATGTTCCGGTCAGGTTGTCAGCCGAACGTGAAACCCCCAGTGTTTAGTTCTCAAGCATGCTTGGTACTCATTTATCAACCCACTGAAGGGATGAAAGGCTGAGTCATCCTTACCCGGCCCGAGGATCGAACCAGGTACCTGTGGCACGACAGCGCGAAGCGCTACCGCTCAGCCACCGGGAGTCCCAGACTGTAGCTACCTCCTATATTTTGTAGGTAAGAAACCCTAATCCATCAAAAAAGCGTATTTATTCAGAGAAAGTACGTTTTGGGTCTCATTTCGTAAATTAAAATATCGCCTGATGTAATTAATTAGCATATTTCAAGACACCTCCTCGAACCATTGAGAATGAGTCATGAAACGTGAAGATCATTAGATCAGAAGTTATTGCGGGTGGTCCTTTTTTTGGCACAGTGTGCATTAAATGCAACGATAAACGAAAGTGGTGAATAAAATTCGTTCCGATGATGAGCAATACCTAAACCAGTCACCAATCGTACTATTCTTTATAAAGAGAAAATATTTATGATTTTCGATTTTAAATAAGATATATTAGAACGTATATAATTTTTATCATAATGCTAGTTAAAATCAAAGCTAAATGACATAAAATGATTGATACTTAAATTTTATTGTAATTAGTTTATCTTAAATAATTTTTTTCATGAAAGATGAAGAAACTGACATTTATTTTCTCACGCCAAAAAGAATGCATTCATATAAAAAGTAGCAAAAAGTATAAAAATATATAGTAAGAAAGAAATTCTTGTAAAATTTTTTTACTCTATAGTTAAGACATCTCAGAATTATGTTTAATAAAAAAACATAATTCTGAGTAATGAAATGAAAATATATGGCATTTGAATCATTCATCTGGTAATTTCTCCGTTCATATGGTAACGATTAAAAAAATAGTTCTTTGTAGACATGGTTTTGTAGTTCTTATTGTTCTTCATATTACCACACATTTAGAAAGAAAAACAATAATGAAAGTTACATCACGGTAAAAAACTTACTGTAGTTTCATTTTTGCTACTGTTATCTTTGTTTCTTGTTCTAATATTATTTTTTATCGTTTGTTTTTCTGTCAACAGTTGTCGTCTAATCTGTCGTCCAATTAAAAGAAAACAAGACGGTAAGAATACATTTAATGATAAAATGAGTTTTACGGATAATTCACCTAAACTGTCTATACTTTATACCGTAATTTGAACCCAGGTGTTTAACTGTGTAACCAAAAATCGTATTCTCTTATTCAATCAAAAATTTATTCTCTTATTTTGGAGCTAAATATAATTTATTCCAATTTAAAAATATTACTATAAATGTATTGTTAACGGATTGAACGTCAAAGTGGCAATCAGAAATTTAAATTTTACACTTGTTTTTTTACAATATGAATGAATTTTTTTCATATATATTTATGAGTGTATTCATACTTAAAACTGATGTTCAGGCTAAGATGCATAATTACATAATATTTTTTGACAAAAAAATTTCCTGCGCCAAGTGCAAAAAATGAAGAAAAAAAAGAGAAATTATCGTGGTTCATTTTTATAAATGTATTTTAGTTGTTTCTTTAATATTTATATCGTTCAGATACAAGTGCGAAATTGAAAACCTCTTTATTTATAATAATAGGAGATATATTGAGTTTTTAAATGATTTAAGCCTAAATATTTCGGTTGGTAGAATGATCGTTTTCCAGAAATTTTTAAAATGTTTCCGGTCCCCACTGTCGACGGAAAATACGCAATTGGCAAACAGATTTAAGTTCCATGGACTAAACACAAAAGGCCCTTTCCTGCAAAGAATAAAAAAACAGATGAGATTCATCAACAAAATTTTAAACAACCATTATTTGCCCCAATAGTTTCCTTATGCCTATCATTATCTACTGAGTTTATTTCTTGCTACTAGGCTGGAAAAATAAAATAAAAAGTGTTCATGCCTCAAATTTTATTCCATGGGGTACATTATAAAATATCTCGGTAAACATGGCGCTAAAATGTACTAGCATTTTGGGTGCATCATCCATAAAATCCATTTTTACCTTAAAATATTATGTCGTAAATTTTACAGAAATATTCATTTGCTGACTGTAATCATTACTGTAAAAATAATGGTAAATCAGAATTTTTGTTTCGTAAGATGAACCGTTAGAAATTGATTTTGCGGTACGCATTTTTATCCGGAAAAAATGGATTTTACCTGTAATTTTGCAGTAATTTGTCCCAGAATTTTTTGCAGTGTCTGCTTATCGTTCACGGTTATGGAATAAAATAAAATATCTATATTTTGAGATTAACTATTTTTTAGAGTAAACTCTATTTTTTTTAATGTATAAAAACTAATGTAATTGCGAGCTCAAGTTAGAAAGAAAAGCAAAACAAGATTACCTTTCTCATCTTCTGGACTCAGCTGAACAATAGCAGCTAAAGAAACAGACAGCAAACTTGCGAAGAACAGACGAATCTTCATGGTTCTGAGCCTAAATTTTATAATTAAACAAGTCCAGATATCGTATTTTAAATTATCTTCTTTTCAACGCCATTTTATAATCACTTATGGGAAACCACCCTGCTGTTGCTGATTAGGATATCATAAAAAAAAGGATTCAAATTATTTGTTTAGAAGTCACGAAATATTAATGATAAATATCAAATGTTCTTGAATTTTAACATTTCAAATTGCATAAAACTGATTTATCATTTTAATTACATGAATTTCAATTACAATTGTTGACACAATTGGTGTATTAAAAAATAATGTTTACAGCTGCAGCAAAATTCATTCGGAATGTATCATGAAAATTTGCATAAATTGAATAACATAATTTCTTTTTCCTTTGTTTCGTTTTTTTAACCAGGATGAACTTTGATTTTGAACCACCATTCTCATTTTATTGAATGAAACTGTGTAAAAAGAGGATGGATATAAAATCAAATATATTGCGCTTATAGAAATTGTGTAGCATTTCTTTTTGTGTGTACTAGTGTACTATTTTACATTTTTAAAAATACGATAAGATGCAATGCATCAAAATATAAGTATTTTTTTTTAATTTCCAATTTCTATTTATCGTTAACTTAATGAACGAAAACATTAATTTGTAAGAAACTTCGTCTATTGTGACCGTCAGCATGGTGTGGGTAGAGACAAGGGTATATTAACAGAAATTTATAAAAGTGTTAAGCAAGAATATTTTTCTCACATAAATTAGGAAATTAACATTTATTGCACTTTCAGTAGATTTCAAAACACTGAAATGTAAAATATCACCACCCACATATATTAAAAATGGCCTAATGAGAGTTTGTCCAATTTCTCATAAGATTTTCCGTCCAAAACTATACCTTTGAGATTTTATAATCAGTATTCCAGAAAAACAATCTACGATCATACACTATTCTATTTTATATATGTTAAATTTACTGCATTTCTATAAATCTCAAGATTTGGCATGATTAAAATCGGCTTGCTTAAATTAATTAAAAAAAGTAAAATTAAAATATAGTTTTTCCTCTTCTCACGATTCTCTCATTTCTTGAATATATTCAAAATTCTAACAACTCTTTCTCGAAACTATCCTTCCTTTTGAATAATGTCAATAAGTTACTATTAAATAATTCATATTGAACTTGAAACTATATATAATTTGCAGCAAAACCTCTGTAAATAACAAACTTAAAACTTCTGGAGCAGATAATTCTTCCAGAAATGGAAAAGGTAGGACAATTAATAAATGTCTATTATATTATTCTTACATATTTTATTTCTTTTTATAAAATAAACTATATTTAATGAATGTTTAAAAAATTTATATGGATAGAAATAAAGTAGAAGAGATTAGGGTTAATTTTCTCATATGTAGTTGCACCAAATCCCATTTATTGTTTTTTTTTATTTTCGTTTTCAATTGCTTTTATAAAAAAAATTATAAATTATGCAAAAATAATAAAAATATATATTTTTATTTTGTTAGTTAACATTTCTTGTACAGTTGTAAGAATTTTTAACAATTGTACATTGCATTGATTCTATCGATATCACTTTTGGTCATTCCTCTCTTGTTATAGGGGTCTAACAATCGCTGTCCGTTCATAGCCTCCATGGTGTTTTGTCCGTTCTTAGAGAATGCTGTGTTTCCGTAGATCATAATGGAATCATAGTCGAATTCATTGTACAAAATGTTTTGGTATGGATCAAGCTTGAAAAAGTTAAATTGCGCACCTGTATAGAGAAAAGTAAATATTAAAAGCTTTAGTTGTGATTACATTTAGTATGCCAAAAAATTTAATTGATTATTCATAGATTTGACAACAGAAAAAAAAGTTTTAAATTAATAAAAATAAGTATTTAGGTAGATCAAAAGTTTGAAAAATTAAATATTTTTCTAACCGAAATTATTCATTTTAAGAAGTTTCGATAATTTAATCAAAAGAAAAGTATTATGAAAAAGTAAAATATTTTAATAAAAATGTTTTTTTTTCTATTCATTTAAATTTAAGCATTTGTTAAATTTCTATAAAACTGCAGTTTGAAATATAACTATTGTTGGTAATAATTGTACAAAATACACTTTTTGTAAAAATTATAATAATGGTAATTGAGGTGAATTCTATTAAGCAATTAATATGAACCCGTATACCTTTAAATTTGATTTAAAGTTCAACGATATATTTTAAAGAAATATTTTAATTGCTCTGTAGAAAATGCATTATCACAACAGCTCATTGTATATTAAGAGGTCAATGTTGTTGAGGCTCCACAATTTCATGATTGAAGGCATGATTGTAATACTGTAGTCAGCATGCCGTCACATTTCCCCGAATTCATTGACCACAAGGTGGGTGGTGCTTGTAGCAGAACTCTGGGATCGAATCCCACTATTTTACAATGTCAGTTCGTCGTCGTAAACACTAAGTCGAAATATTTTTTGCGCTTTGAAATAATAATGGAAATATTGAATGGATAACTATTACATGATGACCAACTTCTAGCAACGACAATTTATTTATCCTACTAGTAAAAAAAAGATATTTAAGAAGAAACCCAAAATAATTTTAATCAAAATTGCAAATACTCACTCGCGAATGCGTTTTCGAGATAGATGTTCAAATATGAATCTCTGTCTGATCTGCTCTGCTCGTGGTAGAATCCAAGGGCGTGTCCCAACTCATGAACAACTGTGCCCGCATAGTGGCATCCTTGACCAAGAGATAAATCTTGTGAACCACCAATTGTACCAACTTGAGAATAGCACCTATTTTTTTAAGAATCAAAATTAAGATAAAATGCTCTTTGAGTAAAATAAGAAAAAATATTTTACTTTTGCTCTTCAACATTTTTTACAATACCAGACTTTAAAAATCAAGGTATGCTGTTTGCAAGACGTTTCATAATCTATGAATGTAACAAGTATTTTTAATTTTTTTTGAAATATTGAATTCAAAACTAACCTCGCATTAAGAGTCCCAATTTGATGTTTATGGAAGAAGAAGAAATGAAATAACTTTAGTAACTTGTCGTATCGCTGCTTAAGAAAGTGGGGCTGAAATTAATTAATGAACTTAGAGGCGCTTCCTCCAGAAATGAAATATGTTGTAACGAATTCAGCTCCGTTTTACCTCTTCAACGATCTGCTGAACTTCCGTTAGCATTTTTGTTTCTTTTCCCGTATTTTAATACTTTTTTTCGACTACCAGCGTAAATATTGTTAATCATTTCAATTTTTTTTAAAAAAATTAAATCTAAAGCAAAATCTAAAAATAGTGATTAGTGGACACCCTGCATATCTGATAGATTTTTTAAAATTATACGGAAAAAAAATCATAATTTCTAAATAAAAGAAAGGGCAAATAATCTGGATAATTTCTGATAATATTCACTTGCTAAGAGGCGACAGAAATCCCATAATAACATGCAATTGCATTGGAAATCATCATTGTTAAAAATAAAAACCATAAATTGGAAATTAAAATGATTAAAAACAAATTTATTTGTCAGATGGAATTTGAATGCGATCCAACTAATTCTTATTCTTGTAATTGGTGAATATTTTTACCTTTATTAAAAACAAAAAACAGTATGGTATTAGACAGCTGCTATTAGATTTAAAAGCAGCTTAATATTAAAAGTTCATTTTTAATTTGCCTAAACCACATTCCAAAATATATAATCGTTAATTGAAAGATATTCTATTTTATAACTGAAGATTTTCACTTATGATCTCATTTATTTTGGTTAGTATGGAAGATTATTGCTTTTCTAGTAAACAACAGGTTTATTGAACTTTATTAAAGGGGAACATTATTCCAATTCTTAAGAGTTAATATTCTGTTGTGAAGTCACGAAATATAAGTTAAAAATAAGTAGAGTGTTTTTAGAACCCAATGAATGTTCTCCCATTAATATAAATAAAAAATAACAAAGATAATCTTACCCATTTCCAAAAAACATCCTGACGTAGTCATGCTCATTTGTTCTGTAAACGAACTTCACGCAAGTGTGTTTGTGATAATCATCAATTCCTTCCTGAATAACTTTAAGTTTGTTACCTTCATAAAGAAAAATTTAAATGACTTTAAATTAACCTTGTGGAGCAATTTAATCAAATTAAAAAACGCTGATAACAATTAAGTATGAATTTTGTAACGATCAGTAATAATACTGACTTAATATAGGTTTTACAAGTGCATGCAATGGGAAAACCAAAATTAGTTTGTACAGTTAAAGGAAGGTTCAATCTAGGTTAAATAGTTGTTGAAATAGAGAAATTTATGTAAGATTTATGTGTTTCTGAGTATGCGCTATCATGTGCATTGAACTACTCAAATCATGTAAAACACATGACGTGATAGCTGTCTCTTAAGTACCTATTCGACTAAGATTATTGAATATTTAGCTTGGACGAATGTGACGGTACGAACTATTATAAAGTATTTCCTTTTTTGCAGTTTATTTTCAGAATTGTAAAATAAAATTGATTAAAACCTTTAATACTTTTAAATAATAATTACTAATAATACTAATAAATAATTACTAATAATTATTAATAAATAATTTAATTGATAATACTTTTAATTTACTTTTAAATTAATTGCAAATTTTTGAAAGAGAAATTTTTGAGTGCTAATTTCAAACTTATAAACTATATATTTCTGTTCAGATATACAAAATCTGGTATTTTAATTTCTTTACGATTTTCTCTTAAAGACATTATTTTGAAACATATTTAACACGAAATCTAAAATAGAAGTTCAGAAAATACACCATCATAAAAATATAGTTATTTCTTTATTATAAAATCCTTGACAATTAGATTTATTTAATTATATTTAGTTTTTATTTTATTTATTAATTTAATTTTTTGTAAATAATGTTTGCAGATCCTCTTTTTTTTAAAAACGAGTGTGAAGTTCATCATGTCAAAGTTGATAGTTTATCATTCTTCTTATATCCAAATTATCAAAAACTACCATGAATGTAATTTAAATGAATAAAATTAAAATCTTGGTGTAAACAAAGCATAAAGTATTATACTAGCATTAGTGTCGTGAGACGCAGAGGCTCACGGGATAGAAAATGTGCCTCCCAATGAGGTGAAACAGTTTTGAACCCCAGAGATGACTGGTTGATACGAATTCTACTCCCGGCTCGCACCGACCGCAGTGATGACATGAAATATCCTCAGTGGTAGACGGATCATCGGTTAGAATTTCCTTGTCGTCACCATAGAAGGTTTTCGTGTTTTTCGCCACGATGAAGCGCAAATGCGGGTTAGTTCAATAAAAAAGGGACAAAGCCAGTTTGTCCCAATACTTGATCTAGCAGCCCCTTATCTTTAGGGTTGAAATTAAAATTACAAAGCTACGGAGTTAAACATCGACAATCGTGAGCTTAGAATTGGGTGGGTTGATCAGCGCTGGTTATAAAATAAAATGTTAGCGACGTGACCCGTGGTGACTCGGATATAGCACTATATAAATTAGAATATATTAATGTTAAAATTCCCTTGCCGTCAACCGTCTGCGGTACTCGTAACTCAACTGTGACTTAGTTTCATCAAAGAGTCATCCATGAAGGCAAGTATATCACACTGCTTGTTGCTGGAGTTCCCTTGTATTCTGGGTAGGATTCAAAATTAAAGGGCTATAGAGTTTAACATTGAGAGTCGCAAGCTCAGAATTAGATTGGCCGATTATTAAATAAAATTAAATATTTGTACAGTGTTTGAAGCATGTATTTCAGGTTTCTAATTTTTTGGCTTAGAGCTTAATTTTTCTTTTTTGTAACTTCATCATTAAAATTAATTCTGAGTTAATAAAGTAAAAAAAGTTTTCTTTTTAAACTTTGATGAAAAAATCTAACTAACCTCAATAAATATTATAAAAATGATATTTGCATAGTAATTGTGAGAATTAGTGAGTGAGGCAAACAGAGGTCATCTCGTCATTATATTCAGTTCACGAAAAAAAACTTTTTCAATAAACTTTTTGAGGTTTGTTTTAATAGAAAATGAAATTATTATTTATTAAAATTCATCTTACAACTATCAGCATGTTATTATTGCATTATTACCTAACGATGATTCAACTACGTATTACGATGAATCAACTACATATTCTGTGTTAATAGAGTAAAAAAATCATTTTCTTTTTAAATTTTGACAAAAAAATCTAACTAACCTCAATAAATATTATAAAAATGATATTTGCATAGTAATCGTGAGAATTAGTGAGTGAGGCAAACAGAGGTCATCTCGACATTATATTCAGTTCATGAAAAAATACTTTTTCAATAAACTTTTTGAGGTAATAAACTTTTCAATAAACTTTCCAATAAACTTTTTAATAGAAAATGAAATTATTATTTGATAAAATTCCTCTCACAACTATCAGCATGTAAATATTGCATTATTACCTAACGATGAATCAATTACATATGGTACAGTTGCATTTGGCCATCTGAAATGAGATCCAACGATAGCACTTCGCTCAGAGTCCTAAAAAAAATTATTTCAATTTTCTTAAAATCACGTAATAATTCCAATTATTTTAAAGCGTTATTTGAAAAAAAAATGAATCTTAATAAACTAGTGTTTTCATCCTTCTAAGCTAGGTAATTGTAAGTAGCATACTTCTAAGCTAATTAACAAAATGAGGTACAATTGAATTTTAAGATTGAATACTTTATATTTTATACTGAAATTTACCATTAAGAATCCCTTTTTCATTTGTACAATTCCTTTTCTTTTTCATATCAGATAAAAATGAAGGTGAAATAATTTTGTTCATTATTGTTTTAAAAACAAAAATGCAATGAGCTAGAGATATTTGATTATTTCTAATATTTACACAGTAACTTTAACAGTGAAATGTATTTCAAAAAATTCAATTTATTTTCTAATTTTAGGTTAAAAAAATATCTTTTAAACTGTTGTACCAATTAAATTTGCAAAATTTTTTAATCATACTGCACTGTATTAAGAAAAAGTGCCCTGATACAATTTTTCGATAATTCTTTGCAAAACAATCTCTTAATTCTAAATATTACATCCATTTAACCCCACCGCCCACCGTTTACCGGGAAACCTCCCTTTTTCTTCGATTTAAATTTGATTTCGCTGGTGAATTTAATTATTATTAACTAAGAGATATTTATTTGATTTAGATGGGAAATAATTTTAACTTTTAAATTTCTTATGAAAAAATGCAGAAGGAAAATTTTATCAAATATGAACATTCAAACAAGGAAGGGTTTTAAACGGATTTTCTAATAATTGAAAGATAATAAAATATAATCATTTACTTATAACATTATAATATTTTTATCATAGTAATTTATAAATTTAAGCTGTTCAAATTAATTTTCAAAGTAAATTTGAGATGTTTAATTTAATTCAATGCTTCTCCTAAAGAAAAAAAAATTTTTTTTGTTATCTTATAAAATGTAAATAATGATTTAAACAAAAAAGAAATTTGGCTTAATATTTTAACTTTATAAACGATTATCTTTCATTGTAAAATCAATGCAATTGAAAGCGAAATCATTTTTCTTCAGTGAAATACTGATTTCATTTAATGGAAGATAAAAAAAATATAGCAAATTACAAATAAAATTATAATATTCATATTAGTATACTATTGAATTAAATTAAGGTATTTTATTTAATACCTTTCCTGGAGAAAAATACATTATTTATGTCATTTTTCTCATCGAANAATTTGCAAAATTTTTAAATTATACTGCGCTGAATTTGGAAAAAGCTCCCTGATACAATTTTTTGATAATTCTTGCGTAAAATAATCTCTTGATTCTAAAAATTACATTCATTTAATCCCACTACCCACCGTTTACCGGGAAACCTCCCATTTTCTTTGATTTAAATTTAATTTCGCTGATGGACTTAATTATAATTAATTAAGAGATATTTATTTGATTTAGAAGGGAAATAATTTTAACTTTTAAATTTCTTATGAAACAATGCAGAATGAAAATGCTATTAAATATAAACATCCTAACAAGGAAGGGATTTCAAAGACTTTTCTAATAATTGAAAGATAATGAAATATAATCATTTAATTATAACATTATAATATTTTTAACATATCATTTTATGAATTTAAGATATTCAATTAAGTAAATTTAAGATATTTAATTTAATTCAATACTGTTTCTAAAGAAAATGCATTTTTTTGTTATCTTACAAAAGGTAAATAATGATTCAAACAAAAGAGAAATTTGGTATAATGTTTTAACTTTATAAACGATTATCTTTCATTGTAAAATCAATGCAATTGAAAGCGAAATCATTTTTCTTCAGTGAAATACTGATTTCATTTAATGGAAGATAAAAAAAATATAGCAAATTACAAATAAAATTATAATATTCATATTAGTATACTATTGAATTAAATTAAGGTATTTTATTTAATACCTTTCCTGGAGAAAAATACATTATTTATGTCATTTTTCTCATCGAAAAAAAAACAGTTTGCTCAAAAAACTAGTTGCAAGGATTCATTTTTATAAGCGATAATTTCTCATTGTAAAATCAGTTGAAATCTCATGTAAAGACACAATATTTCAATGTTATGTTACTTCAGTTTTTAGATAGAAAGACGACGCAAGCGCTAATAACTAATAATAATAAATAACTAATTATGAAATCTATTTTTTTCTAGCAACTAAGAAAGTTTCATATAAAAATAATACTTACGAAGCGTCCATCAATACCAGCTATGTCACCTTCGAACAAGTCAGGATTTTGCAAAGCTGCTCTTGCCACTGAAATATAGTAATAATTAATTGTGTTGTCAGGTCTAATCTTATTTTCCAGGTAAAATATTCAAACATAATTCGTGGATATTGTTTCCATTTGCATAAATCGAGAATTCGCAGTTTTTGTTTTATCTCAGTTTCTTCATGTTGTATAGTCGAACAATAATTTATCTTTGCTAAGATCAAGAAAATTTAATACTTCAGGGGTAGGAAGCAAACACTAATAAAAAAACTACTATGTGTTGATAGTATCAATATGTATAGAATCGGTGAAATCAATACCAACGCAAATAATAAAACTAAAATGATTCCAAAGTATTTTTTTAAAATTTATTATTTCTTGCCGTTACATTTTCTTTACCAAGTAAAACACATATTTAAAAATGTATCCCATCGAAACAAAGATTACCTGCATTCAGTATGATTTGACGTTATGCTTTTGCTCTAGACAACTAATGATATTTAAAATTTATCACAATCAAGCTACTTTCTGGTGTACTTATACCTTTGAGGGGCCATGTAAAAACCAATTTACTCAATATCTATCATAGAATTGTGTGCTTTTAGTGCAGCTGTTATATGCATCAAAATTACTCATAAAATATTTTTTACCTACACGGAGAAAAAAAAATTCTTCCCATTATTAAGCTAATGCCATTATTAAGTTAAGCTCACAGGAATATTTCTCATTACCACACTTTTAAAAACAAAACAAAACAAAACAAAAAAGAAAATTAAATTTATCGAATAAATAAATTTTATGTCATGCTCTAAGGTATCATGATAAGATTACCAAATCTTACAACATTTATCAAATTTTATCACATATTATAAAACCATATTCTATTATTAACTTCACCAAATCTATTACCAAAGCACCAAATCATTTTGGTGTTACAATAAAGCCAGAAACACGGTAAATTCTGCCATATTCTGGTTGTTTTGATCATATTTTTTCCCATTATGAAACACAAGAGAACAGTTTCAAAACATGGAACATTAGAGAACCTTTGATATTTACAATAAAAACCGAACACTGGTTGAAGAAATAAAGTTATAATTTTTAAGCATTGTTCCTACTATGCTATTAATAGTTTAATAAATTATAAAGAAAATACTCAAGGATATGAAATGAAGAAAGAAAAAATTAGAATGGAAAAATTTATAATTCTGCAAATGAAATGTAATTAATTTGTTAAACAAAATAATGCATAATAATACATAAATATTAATTTATTTATTTTTATGTAAATTAATTAACACATTTATTAATGTTTTGATGTTAACTATTTTCGACTAAAAAAACCTTTAAAATGTGCGTAAATTCGACTCTAATACATTTTAGAATAATTTTATTATTTAATTTTGGCAGAAGTAATATTTTTAATAAAATTTTTAAAATTAGTTATTTAGTAAACGGAATAATAACTGTGAAGCTACTAAGGTAAAGTGGGTAAAAGTTTTCCTGCATAACATGCGTTAGATTGCAGGTAAGTTGTTCATAAAGGAAACCAATTTTTGTTTTAGGGATAAATTTTCATTCTATTATGAGAAAGTACTTACATTAAGCATTCTCAGAAAAGTGATTTTTCAATACTAATAGTATTTAATGCTATCATTTATTTTAATACGTATCTATACACCTACTATGCATTCTTTCCTTGATAAAAACATAATCGTTCAAGTTTATTTTCTTCTTTTATTTTCAATTTAAGTACTAATAAAAGCATTTACTAATAATCGTAATCTAGAAAATGATATTTAATTAGAGTGATTTGGTAAATTTACGGTAATTATTCCAGTTAGAATTATGATACATCATAAAGTACCGGTACTCTAAGTGCCGGTATCTTTTACCCTAAATTGATCTGGCTTATTTTTTATATTGAGCTAGTTTTTAGCTACAAACATGGGAAAACAAGACATTTTGTTACTTCAAATTATAAACCATGAGACATGCCGTCCATTAACGAAATTAAATAAAATATCTGTGTTTTAGAATTTACTATTTTTAAAGTAAAAAGCAGTTGCTCCAATTTAAATTTAAAAAATATATTTATTTAAGCTAATTTATTACAATTGAGAACTCAAGTATACCTCAGAACCAAAATATCATTACCTTCTTCATCTTCTGGACTCAGCTGAACAATAGCCGCTAAAGAAACAGACAGTAAACTTGCGAAGAACAGAATAATATTCATGGTTTCAGCGTGAATTTGAACTTCGTAATTAAGTTAGTGTAGATATGGGTTATTAAATTATCTTCTTTTCAGCGCGATTTTACAATCGATTATGGGAAACCACCCTGCTGTTGCTGATTAGGATATTGTATAAAAATAGTTCTAGTTAATGTTTTGGAAGTCGTGGAATATGAATAATAAATATTAACCGTTCTCGAGTCTTAACGTTTCAAATTGACTAAAACTGCTTGATCATTTCAATTTTATAAACTTGAATTAAAGTTATTTAAGCAATTGGTGTCTTAAAAACTCAAGTTTATAAATGTAAAATTCGCCTGGATTACCAGTGTTAACATGAATTAAATAACATAATTTTTTTTACCCAAGTTGAGCTTTCATTGTAATCTACAGGTCAAATTTTATTAAAACAAAACTTTGTAAAAAGTGGATATGGAAGTGTAGGCAAATATATTGCGGTTATGAAATTTCAATAATATTTATTTTTGAGTTACATATTTTAGTTTTTCACAAATATGGTAAAACGGGTGACATCGAAATACAAGTTTTTTTTCTTCAATTTATTATTTTTGATGTGTAGTAAACTTACTGAACAAAAAAAATCATTTATAAAAATTTTCTTTTATGTAGTCGTCAGCATAGTGTAGGAGTGGGGTATGATAACAGAAAACTGTCGAAGTGTTAAACAAGTTTCTAAGATTATATATTTATGTTATTATTAATAATATAAGGGAAAATACAAAATAATTAGATTTTTAACTTGCTTAAGATAATGTGTGAGCTTCCTACTCCTTATCTAACTTTGTAAATCATTGGATAAAGCTTTATGCAGATCTCATTTTTTTAATATTTATTTTCGAACAATACTTGAACTTTGGAACAACTGCTAAAAACCGAATTTTACTCTGGTTGGAAGTAACGGAAATGAGAGACCTTATACTTTGTCTTTTTAGGGAATGATACCTACATCTTGAGCATATTCAAAATTTTATCAACTCATCCTTGAAACTATTTACCTGAATAGTGACAGATTACTAATAAAAGATTAAGTTTAAACTTCAAACTGGAAACAACTTTCACCAACTCTACGCAGAGAGAAAGAAAAATATTATCAATACTATCAGAATGTTGCAAAACGTACCGTGTTTTAGACTTTATGGGAGCACCAAAAAGCTCGGTAATTTTCACTTTGGTTATGAGTTTGTTGAAATTAATAATAAAATATGGTTTTATAATATTTAACACAATTTGGTAAATATTCTAAAATTTGGTAATCTTATAATAATACCTTAAAAAAACATTTATTCGTTTAATTTTTTTCTTTTAATTTTGTATTTTTTACTAAATGTGTGGTAATAATAACTAATTTTGAAAACCAGAATTTCCGGTTAACATATGATTGGAAAAACTACCAAAATAAACTATTTGAATTCCGTATATTTTGGTTTTATTAATACCAGGTTACAGTTGATTTACCAGGTGACACGGCTCACATTCTTAAAACAGCTGGAATAGACAATTCTCGAACTAAAAATGAGTAAACGATAAAAAATTTCCTTTTGTATTTAAGCAGTCTAACGTTAACTCGAAGTGAAGGGAGGATTTGCACACTTTAAAAGTAGTTCCCTTTATCAGTTAAGTTTCTTTTTTATGAAACTAGTACAATGCACAGGCATCTTCAATTATCTATACCGATTTGCGTTTTCTGGAACTAAATATATACGTAAGTAACTAATAAATTTAAGAAAATAAAATAAGCTATAAAAGTTATAGACTTAGAATGAAAGAAAAAAATATTATAAAACGAAATTAAAAAAGTAAACTGATTTCTTGAACCAATTAGAAAGGATTACTAACAAGATATACGAATCAATATGGTAGTCATTTATCTTGAAAACATACTTCCTTACAGACACTTAATCCCATGAAATTTAAGAAAATTCCATTCACAATAGAGTACGAAGGTGGCTAACTTGTTGTCTGTAATGCCACCTGTCCTTAACATATTCAATTTATATAACTCTTTCGTTTGATCTCTGTAATACTGAAATTATCAACACTGTAACAAAGCATTGAAATACCTACTCGTGCAGATGTGGAACTGTTAATGTTATATAAGAAGTATAAGTTTTTCAATGTTCAATTGCGCGTTAAAAGTAATTCACTTTAAGTGCAATTTTTCAAGTAAGTAATTTTTTTAAAAGTATATTTAAGGAGAGTTTGAAAAAAATATATAGATTGAAAAAGGTAAAAGAGATTAAAGAAAATTTTATAGATATTACTTGCAAAAAATCCCATTTACCATGTATTGTTCTTTTTCCCTTTTCAATTATTTTTATTAAAAAAATTATAAATTATGAAGAAATAATAAAAATGTTTTTTTTTCTTATTTTATTACTTAACAGTTTTATTTCCTTTACAGTTTGAAACATTTTTAACATTTGTACATTGCATTTACTCTTTCTATATCACTTTTGGACATTTCTGTCTTGGTGTAAGGGTCTATCAACGCCTGCCCGTTTCTGGCCTCCATGGTGTTTTGTCCATTCTTAGAGAAAGCTGTGTTGCCGTAGATCATAATGGAATCATAGTCGAAGTCATTGTACAAAATGTTTTGGTATGGACTTAGCTTGAAAAAGTTATATTGCGCACCTGCATGGAAAAAAAGGTAAACATTTAAAGTTATAATTGTTTACATTAAATACGTTAACAAAATTTCATTAATGATACATGTATTTAACTACTAATAGATGAAGTAATAAAAATAACTTCTTTGGTAACCCAAAAGTTTGAAAAATTAAAAACTATATGGACATTATTTTTTACATTCAATATATTTTTTTAAGGAAATGTCCATAATTTTATTAAAACTAAAACAAAAATTAATGAATGAAAAATATATAAATAGTAAAATATTTTTTTAAAATTTTTATTAAATAAAGGTAATGTTTTTAATGTTTAAGATATTTTTTTTAATTTCGTTTTTTTAATCACAATTTAAAATTTAAATCATTTTAGCAATAATAGCATAAAAATTTCCTTTAATTTTGATGAATTTTAATGAATAATTAATATGAACACTTACAATTTTAATTTTAACCTAGAATTTAACCTGTCACTAAACATGAATCTAGTATTTTTTTTCTATAAATAAATCATTCCCATAACTGCCTATTGCAGATCAGAGGGTCATGGGGAATAGGCTTCACAATTTCATGACCAACGGTATTGTAATCAGCATTGCGCACAAGCTTTATTATTTCATTATTGCGCATTACCTTATATTTTTCAACTGAGCTACCACCCACCGATCTGAAATTGGGTGTACTTCAAGCCTCCATCAGGGATCAAACCCTGCTCCGTTGCAACAGCAGTTCAGCGTTGTAACCATTAGACCATCTAGGCTCAATTGTTTTGTAACAAATTATTCTTTGAGTATTTATATGAAAGACATTAAAATTCATGAGCTATAATTTAATTAAATATCTTTAATTCATGTATTAATTTATTAAGTAATCTAGCTCTTTATTACTTTGTTACTTTATTTAACTCTTGGCAATGACAATTTATTGTTTCTACAAAGAAAAAATAAATAAATAAAATAATTAAAAAGAAACCCAAAACAACCAAACATTCTAATACTTACTCACGTATGCATTTTCGAGATAGAGAATCAAATATGAATCTCTGTCTGATCTGCTTTGCTCGTGGTAGAATCCAAGGGCATGTCCCAACTCGTGAACAACAGTACCAACCTGGTGGCATCCTCGACCAAGAGACAAATCCTGTGGACCACCTACTCTACCCACTTGAGAATAACACCTATTTTTTAGAGACAAGATAATAAAGTAAGATAGGAAGGTTATATTTAAAGAACTGAAGGTTATATTTTCAATAATGAATTTCAATAATCGTTCATATTAACTGTCTCTTTGAACTGCACATATTAATTTATGTTTCAGCGGGATGTTTCATAAGCAACGAATGTTGCATGTCCTTTTATAATCCTTTTTCAAAATTGAATTAAAAAATTTACCAAACATTAAAAATAAAAGTTAATATACATAGAAGAAAACATGAAGTCGCTAAAGAAAACTTCATTGTTTAAGAAAAAGGAACTGAAAATTAAAAACAAGTTTGATTAAATGATGAACTTAAAGGTGTTTCCTACAGAAATAAAGCATGCTGTAATTATTTCAGTTCTGCTTCGCAGTAATGATATGTAAGATTTCATTTGCGCTTTTGTTTTTTTCTAAGCTTAAATATTTTTTTGAGACTAACAATATGTATATTGTTATAATTTTATTTTTGACAAACTTTAAAAAATATACTCTACAAGCAGTGATTTAGGAGTATATTTAATCATTTTTTTAAAAAAAATGATAAGGATAAATTGTACTTCTAAAATGAAAGAAAAAAATAAATAACTTTTAACTGGATAACTTTTAATGGTATTTACGCTGTAAAAAATTTACACCCAAATTTTACGAAATTTTCTTTGACGAAACTGTTTCCTGGCACATGCCCTAAATGAACAAATCGTCAAAATGACGAAATAACTATCAATACTTTAAGATGTGTAAGAAAACGAATTTCGTGAAAAGTAAAGCAATATTTCCTCAATCATTTGTTTGACTCCACATGTTGTTAGCCATTGTTAATTATTTCTTCGTGGGCACTATGTAAGTGTATTATCGTCACTCCAACAGCACAAGGACGGACAGAACCGGGATTTGAAACCGTGATCTTCCTTCTATGAGGGCCAACTCCTTGAGGTCGGTTTGGCTAATTTCGTCATTCTAGTTTCGATTGTCTAGTCTTCGCTCCAGTTAGCAATTTCCCACATGCTAAACGAACGATTGAAACTCCACAGAGACATGCAAACATATCATAAGTCAGATAGAGCAGCAAGTAAAAGGTTTTTTAAAATCTGAACCAAAGATTAAAATTTGAGATGAAAATGATTAAAGGCAAATTTCTTTTTCGGATGTAATTGTATTGTAATTCATTTAATTCTTATATAGTTAATTTTTTTTTCTTTTGTTTAAGAAACGAGCCATTATCGGAATGGAAACCAGTTTAATATTAAAAATGTATTTTTAATTTGCTTACACCAAAGTCTAACCTATACACTCCTTAATTGAAAAATCCTTTATTTCATTGCTGGAATTTTTCATTTGTGATCTTGATTATTTTAGTAGTAGCTGAAAATTAACTCTTTTTATAAAACAATTGGTTTATTGAACAGCAATTAGGTAGATTTCAATTTTAATTCATTTCTGCAGTAACGAAATATTAATTAAAAATAAGTACAGTTTTCTTATAATGTACATTAAAAATCCTCCTGTTAGTTTAAGAAAATAAAAAAGGAAGATCTCACCCAATTCCGTGAAACAGTCTGACATAGTCTGGCTCGTTTGTCCTGCGAACAAACTTCACACAAGTATGTTTGTGATATTCATCCATTCCTGCCTGAATAAGTTCAAGTCTGTTACCTTCATAAGCAAAGAATAAATTAATTGAAATGGGCGTAATGGAACAATGTCATCAAATTTTTAAAACAATGAAACATTTTAAACAATATAATTAATCATAAATTTGATTTCGATCAACTATAATAATGACTTATCATGGGATTCAATATTGATTTAGCATAAGTCTTAAAAGGGTGGATGGAAGAATTCGAATACCTCGATCTTGGTCCAATCGATCTAGGTCTGTTTGGGCAGTTAAATGTATGTTCAATCTGGATAGCTGCTGAGTTTTGCACAAATTTATGCAGGTTCAATACAGGCTGAGTGGTGGTTATCAGGTGATTTGAGCTTGTCTTGGCATGATGATGAAAGAGCCTAACATGATAATGGTCCGATAAGACTAAGATTCTCGGAAATTTGGTTTGATGGTAGCTTAAATTCTTTAACAACTAAGAAAAACGTTTTCTGTTCCTTTTCAAAGATTTTATAGAATTTTTTACATTTAAAAATGCGTGTGAATTTACGTGACAAAGTTAAAAACAATTCTTTCTTCCTACATCCAAAGTATCAAAAATCCCCATAGATATAATTTAACATATTGTTTACGGCTGGTACAATAAGTAAACCAGAATAGCTTCACAATGATAAGTACAGTAAGAGAAAGGTTAAATGAATATCATAGAAATAGTTGGGTAAATGAAGTATAAATTAGTTAATAGCATAATTTCAATACAAAATGATGTGGACATTTATTCAGAATTATGTAAAGTACTTTTAGAGTTTATTTACATTATATTTTCAAACTAAGGCATTTCAAAATAAGGGGCTAGACTTTGGTTTGAATAAACTAGAAAAAAGTTTTTGAGATAAAGAAAACGGTAACTAGTAATTGAAGTGAATTAGTTAAATTTTTTCTTATTAGAAATAACTTTATTAAAAAGACTTATAAGATACTATTTTGTGCAACATTTGTACTACATAAATTCAAATTTTTCTGGTCATAACAAAGATTTTTATCAGTGTAAAATTCATACAGTTGCCCTTTTAATTTCTTTTAGAAAAAGAATTATAACATCTTTATAACATAGCACCACCTATTTGCTTAAGACGCATAAAAAATTATATCTATGCTTATTTGAAAAAATAATAAAATCAAATTTTTGCTGTATGTCATTCTATAATAAAAAAAGAAAGAGTTAGGGTTTTTATGTCTGTGAGTAGTGAATAAAGTAGTAGTGAAAGTATAGTGAGTAGTGAATAAGAGTGAATAAGATTATTATTAATCTTAAAATTATCATAAAGCAAATAAAATATTGATTTATTACCTAGAGATGAATCAACGGCATATGGTACAGTTGCATTTGGCCATCTAAAATTGGATCCAACAATAGCACTTCGTTCAGGATCCTAAATAAAATTTAAATTTTCTTAGAGTCGCGCAATAAATGCAATTATTTTAAAATGTTACAAATAAATGTTATAAATTATCAAAGAAATTCAATTGTACTAAATTAGCGTTTTCCTCCTTCATGCTGACTCATGCGGAATTTACTATAAGGAAATAATTTTCAATTGTAAAATTCATTTTCATATCAAATAAAAATACAAGTGAAATAGTATTGTTCATAACTTATATAAAAATAATATGATAATCTGTTAAAAATTTTGTATTTGCCAAGATTTATGTTGTAGCTTTAAAACTGAAATATATTTAAAAATTATGAATGATTTATTTATATATTTATAAATGGTTATCTCCCATCGTAAAACTCATCGAAATAAGGGGAAAACTACCTTTTTCAGCACAATACTGATTCTATTTAATTAAAGGATAATAAAATATAATCAATGATATATAAAATTAAAATATTTTTGATATAGAATTGAATAAAATTAAGATATTTAATTCAATACCTTTCCTAAAGCAAAAACATTTTTTTAAGAATTTTTTTAGTAAAAATAATTTGTACAAAGACCAGGAATGGAAATTTAATTCTACAGACGATTATCTCTTAGTATAAAATCAACTGAAATAATCACAAAATAACTTTTCTTCAGTAAAATACTGATTATATTTAATTAAAGGAAAATGAAATATAGTCAGTTACTACTAAAATTAAAATGTTTTTTTAGCATATTATTAAATAAAAAAGATATTTTATCAAATACTTTTGCCGGGGAAAATCTTATTACTTATAAAACATTTCACAACCTAAAAAAATAGTTTACAAACAAAGCTAGATTTAAGAATTAAACTTTAAAAGTGATTATTTCTCATCATAAAATTAATTGAAATCTCAAGTAAAGACACTATATTTCAATTTTTATGCTACCTCAGTTTTTAAATAGAAAGATGATGCATTAAAATAATTAAAAATAAAAACTAGTTTTTTTTCCGCAATTATGAAGGTTTCATTTTTAATGTAAATAATACTCACAAAGGGCCCATCAATACCAACTATGTCACCTTCGTACAAATCAGGATTTTGCAAAGCTAATCTTGCCTCTGAAATATAATATTCATTAATTGAGTTGTCAGTTTTGTTTTATTTAATCTTAAGCTTAATCTCCACTATAATTTATTTAACCAGATTAAATATTTAAACATGGATATTCCTGATTCGTTCCATTTATATAAATTAGGTATTTCTGTTTTAATAGCCGAAAATGATAATTTATCTTTGTTGAGGTCATAATAATCCAATAAAATATTTATTGGAGGGAAAAAAATTAAAAAATAACAAATTTGTTGATACAATCAACGTGCTATACCTATATAATATTACAATTTACTTACATGTTTTGTGTACTGAAAAAAGTAAAGTCAAAACTACCAGAATGTGGTAAAATTTACAATGTTTCTGACTCTAGGGGGACACTAAAATTTGGGTACTGTTTACCAAAGCGCTTTGGTAATGATATTGGTAATATGTGAACAATAATTTTTTAATATGTGAACAAAATTTGTTAATTTTGGCAGTTTTATCACAATACTTTATGGTAGGTCATGAAAATCATTCATTCAGTCAAATTTACTTCTTATTTTTCTTATTTTTTACTAAATGTGTTGTAATAAGAACTATAATTGTAAAAAAAACAGAATTTCAGGTAAGTTCTTTCCATATAAACGAAAACCAATGAATGGTTTAAATACCATATATTTTGATTCTAATTATCAGAATTATGTTTTTTTACTTGAAATTTCATTACCATACAGAGCGGTAATTTTAACAGAGTTTTTTTTCTTTGTAGGTATATATAATTCATACATGTCAGGAAAATTTCATCGGTTTATTTTGTAAGTATACCCGTGTCCTTCAATCACTAATGGTTACGCGTATAATCAGAAATGGTCAGTTAATGAAAAAAATATTTTCTCAGAAATTTTTCAAAACTTTTGAAATGTTTTAAAATTTAAACAAAATAGTTAATAGTGCAATATATTATTCGTGCTAAAAAGTTTATTTTTACTATTCTTAAGCGATTTTGTTTTAAATTAATTTGAAATAATATTTAAAATAATGAATTTAATTGCACTTTTCAGTATAAATAATGATATTAGTGATGCTCCATATTTTGAAATAACTTTGCATTTAAATTTATAATTCCAATTTAAAACGGGTTTATTTCTGTCGAGAAATTTAATTGTCTGTTCACTATAAATAAGTTATTTAAAAGTTATGTGCATGTTAAATAAAATGTGTAGTAATAAAATTATTTCTTTGACGATTAATAAAAATTAATTGCTACTTGCAATACGCTTAAATAAAAAATATTAAATAATCAATAAAATTATCCATAACTACAGTTTTACTGTCATAAAAATGTATAGAATCTTAAGAGAATTATAATCTCAATAAAAGTTCTTTCTTCACCGTTTATCAGTCTTGAGAAATTTCAAAAATAAGATATGGGAACTTAAAAAAGTATTTCCAAAATTATATTTATATGAAAAAAAATATTTATTATTTTAATTAAGGATTATTTTAATTATATCTGTTTAATTCATCTTACACAATCCAAAAAAAATTCAATTGCAACTAAAATATTATAAATTTCCCATTTAAACTGATTATAAAAAGAAATCTACACATTATTTTCAATCCAACAATTTAACTTCTACACGCAGGTAGAAAAAACAATTTTGATGATTGATAATAAAAATTTTGTTTGTTAGATAATAGTGTTTAAATGATTAAGGATAAATTTCTTATATTCAAATATGAAATATTATTCAACTAAAAATATTATCCAAATAAAAAAATATTATTCAAACAAAAATATTGTGACAAAGGTTTGATGTTTATGCGTATATTAGTTAGGTAAATACATAAATTGTACTCAGTAAGTTATAACCTATTCTGCGGAGTTAGGATAATTATGCACCAGACTGTTTCCATGGAAACTAGTCAAAACCGCAATAGCGAGACTGAAATGTTCTTGAAAATGTTCTTGATAACATATGAAATGAATCCAATAAAGGATACGGTATACTTCATGCTATGTAGATTAAAGCAAATGCTAAATTGGATGTAGCACAATTAATAAAGCACTTTCACTAATGAAAATACATCAAGTAAATTTATATACTTTCATATGTGCGTTATTTACGTTGTTTTTTGCCACAGTATGAGATGAAATTGTGAAATCGTAGGATAGATAAAAGAGGCTACATTAGAGTATCTGTGTTTGAATAAGTTTACTTTACAATGTATCTGTTCTTCATATGTGTTGTTATTATTCGTAAATACACTATATTTGTATTCATTCATCAGTCTTGTTAATTAAAAAACCCATTTATAAAATCAAATGCAACATTATTTAACGTGATCAGAAAATTTAAATTCTAAATTTATTCTTCAGAATCCAAAACTTTTCCGATAGAATTGAGTTTTAAAATAGTTTTTAATTTTAAAAATGATTTAAATAATTTATTCGCAATTTCAGTCCAAAATTTCGACGTTACCCCTGATAGTTTTTGTAGCAAACAAAATAGTTTTCATTATTAATTTTTATATTATCTTTATAAAATAGGAAAGATTTTATGTACCACATTGTTCTACAGCAATCGTTTTAAGTTTTCCCAAAAGTTTAAAAACATTTTTAGTGTTTTACTTATTTATTAGAAAATATGAAGATTGAGATACCGTTTATTTTGCTTTAAAAGACTACCATCAATGACGATGGTCATATGAATAAAAATTTCAATAAGGTTTACTATCATAAAAAATAAGAAAGTACTAAAATATAATATTACCTTCTGCTTCCTCGGGACTTAGATGAATAACATCAGAAAAAGCAACGGCCAAAAAGCCAAAAAGATACAGACCAGACTTCATAGTTATTTGTCGAAAAGTGGAAATAAGGTGATAAACTTGTAATACTTTACTTGCTTATTTTAAATGTTTTCTAATCATATTTAATATCATGGGAAACGCCTGCTGCTATTGATTAAAGTAATATACCGGTATCTTAAATATCACTTTTTTGTTGTTTTCAGTATCTATCCATTTCAGCCCAAGATAATGTATTCAAAGAATATTTTGCTTCCTTCCTTATGCCTATGAAAATAGCTATTCAATTTCGTTTATGAAATTTATTGCTATATATATATATCAATAATATTCTTTTGAGTTTGTAACACAGAATAATTAAGTAAGTGTTTACTTGTTATATTATAAGAATTTTATTAGTAACTAGCTATAAGTGTTAGCATTTTTAAGTGTTTTTATTTGTAACTAGCTCCCTCTATGTTCAGGAAAATGATACAAAATGTGAGCATGAAAAATACAACGGTTTTAATTTGTGTCGAATTTTTTTAAAATTCAAATTTCAAATGATTGTGACATTATTTATCGAATTTATTTCTGTTTTAAACCATTGTTGCCATATCTGCATTTGTACTCGATTAACTGGCCACTGTGATGATAAAAAACGAATCATAAGTCCAAGTGCTTAGCAGGGATGGTCTTTTTATTTATCAAAATTGTCCAATTTTTAGAAGTGTACACATGTTGCCTTATATTGATGTCGAACCAACTAAGGTATAAAAATAAAAATAATGGATTCATGTAATGACACGAAGAAAGTGACAATAATTAAGGAACTTAACAGAACTTGAGTGAAATGTAAAAAAAATCAATGTACTACATTTTATTATTTTTTACATTTTGGTAACTTTCAAGTAAATTTTTAATAAAAAATTTTGTATTTAAAGAAGTTTTGTGAAATGTAAGAAACGTATCTAGTAGTGCAGATAGTACTTTTCATTAATTTTGTTGAATTAGAAAAAAGTTATGTTATTATTGTGCTATTATTTAAGAAATTTAAGTTTTTAGTTTGTAAGTTTTTGATCCCTTAAACTGAGCTTTAATTACTAATGCAGAATGAAGCACTATAAAGAAAACCAATAAGACTTACTCTGAATTCAATCAAAATTAAACTACCACGCGTGCTTTGGTAAAGGAGACTCATTTCCAGCAAATGCCCTAAGAGTAAAAAGCATTACATTTGATTTATTTATATTTTTGTAGAATTTATAATTTAAAACTATTGCTTATACTAAATTAATCATTAAAATTAAATATTTAGTAAATATTATTATAAATTTGATAATTTTAGTTAAATTGAAATTGTATAAATTTCATTAAGAGACCGATGTAAAACAAATTCATTTTATAAAAACTTACATTTATTGAGGGATTCTTAAAGGTTGGGGTGCGGAGAGAATGTTCTTTTCAATGTATTACACTTATAGTTGATTAGAGATTTTTATTGACAATTTTTATATTAATTTATTTGAAATTACAAATAAATTTTTGTATTATAGAGAGTTTCTTGAATTTTTTAATAAAAAATAATTGCGAAATTAATATTCGAGAAGAGACCTCTACACCCTAGTTTTTGTTTTCTTTAAATAAAAACGAATTAATATTTATAAAATATCTTAAAATTTTATCCGCTATACAAATAAATTAATTCTCTTTAATTTGATATAGTACTTTGCTTGGAGATTACTGGACTCAAGCTGTGCCTTTTTTTTATTAAATATCCCTTGACAAAAGAGCTTTCAATTTCAAAATTATTTGCCCTATACTTTTTGCTGAACATACGTTTCTAAATTATTACTTTATTCAGTGGCTAGAGACATTGTATTTATTATCCTTTTATTAACATTTTATTATCATTTTATTTATTTGCTCTAAGAATGAATGAATTTCCATTTCCACATGATTTTCCATTTTAACTGTTTCGATTGTGTTTTAGCAGTTCTGTTTAAGTATAAAGTTTAAAAAATTGTACCTAGATACTACAAATAAGACAAGAAAGTTACTTTTAAATGCTAAGAAAACCTGATCATAATAATAATAGTTAATTGCCAAGAAAAAATGTATATAAAATTGCTAATTATAACTATAAATAAATATGTGAAATAAATAATAAGAAGAAATAAAAAGAATAATAATAAGAAAAAAAACCTTAAATAGAAATTAAAATTGATGTTAACAACTTTTTGTTATAGTAAAAGCTTATTAGTCTACTACTTAGTCTATCATAAAAATATTGATATAATCATCGCTGAATCCTTAGTTTATGTTTTGTTTTTGAAACAAAAACGTCTACTTATTCATTAAAAGCCGAACATAATTTTTGAATCTAAAATCTATAACTGTAATGTAAAATAAAAATTCTAAGAATTCGTAACAGGTTTAATTATTGGAAGTTCATTTTTTAAATATGTGGAAACATTACTTTTCATTGTCCTAACGTCAAATTGCTTATGAGAAACTTTGTCAAAAAATTGCTTAAATAAAAATATCTCATACATGTAAAACATGTTATAGATGTTTAAACAAAAACGTCTATGTTCTCAGTATATGGACATAAATTATGAATAAAGTAAGCATGCGTATACTGAATTTAAGTATTTAAATTACATACTATGTAAAACAAATTCTTCATGGAATTATAGAAAGTTATTTAATTAATCATTTAAGATATCTGTAAAAGTGACATTGGATAGTAAATTTTAAATTATCTGTAAAATTCTTGATTTATATTTCTTTTCCAACTTTACTCTTAATTATACAGCATTCTTAAAATTAATTTTGGAGAAATAGAATGGTAAATTAAAAAAATGAAATGAAAAAAATCATTCCCTTTATAATTTATTAGTCACAGCATTGAAGCAATTGTAAAGTTTCTTAACAATTGTACATTTTGTTGACTCTTTCGATGTCATTTCTGGTCATTCCTTGCTTGTTGTAAGGGTCAGACAATTTCTGTCCATTTCTGGCCACCATGGTGTCTTTTCCGTTTGTGGAGAAAGATTTGTTGCCGTAAATCATGATGGAGTTGTAGTCAAAAGTATTGTACAAGACATTTTGGTGGGGTGAAAGCTTGTTGAAGTTAAATCTCATTTCTGTGTAATAAAGTAAAAGAAAACATTAGATTCATCGCTATTCTAAAATTTATGAAATTTCAAAATTGGATACATTACACATTTTTCTTTCTAATGTTTTACGGTAAGATAATTTTATTCATCAAGGGAGTTAAATATCTTTTATCATCTCATTCAAAGTATTTTCGGTTTACAATAAAAATGCTTGCACAATTATTGAGCAATTCTATCAGAAAAACTTATTTACAATATGATGGCTTAAATTAAAAATTAGCAATGCATGGAAGATATTTTATTTTATAACCGTCGTTAAACTGCTGACCCAATTTTTAGTTTACGACTACTAGAGGAAAAGGGAACTCCAAAATCAAGTATTAAGAGAAATTTAAGTTTGTTGAGGACATTTTGATAGAACTAATCCACATTTGCGTTACATGCAGAGGAAGTCCACGCAAACTTCTCACGGTTAGCTTGGCATCAAGGCGTCTCTAACCAGTAATCCTAATACCGCTGATGATGTATTACGTCAGCACTGTACTCGATGCAATCCGAGTACAGAATTCGTATCGATCAGCCATCATTGGGAATCGATCCCAGGCTACCTCATTGGGACTCTGCCGCTCTATCCCTTGATCCTATTAAAAATGTTCGAATAACAATTTGTTAAGTAGTGAATTTTTTTAAAAGTCTATATTTATTCTGAAACGAACTCCTCTCTCGCTTATATTTTAAGTAGTAACAAAAAATGCATTTTATATTATTTTTCCCTATATTAAGAAATACCTTTATCACGTTTATTATGTTGCGTAAAAAAAGTAAGTATTTCATTAAACATATGGCAAAAAAGTCATATGGTAAAAGAAGTGGAAAATGGCATGGTAAAAAATGGTCATATGGAAGAGAAAAAAACAATTGTTAAAGAATAATATAAACAAGTAAAATACTCACTTTCTGCGACGTTTTCAAGGTAGATGATCAAATATGAATCTCTGTCTGATCTGCTCTGCTCGTGGTAGAATCCAAGGGCGTGTCCCAACTCGTGGACGACTGTTCCTGCGTACAAGCATCCATTTCCAAGAGATACAGCTTGTTCACCATTGATTTTACCCACATAGGAATAGCACCTTTTTAAATTACATATGGAAATTTCATTATCCTAATTATCCTAATTTATTATCATAATTTATTCATTCAGTTTCAATGAACTGTTTATTTACAAGTGTATGACAAACAAAGGAGGGTAGAATATAAAATTATTAAGATTCGAATGTCACCCGTGTGGTGACCGGGTGTAAAAGAATGGTCCCAATGCAGCTCATGCATGTCGTAAAAGGCGACTAAAATGGGTACCCAGTGTCTGGGGGTATAACCGGGTACCCTGCCACTGGGGATTATATCAGGGGACTGGTCCTCCAGGTTGGGGGTTGGGCATAGGGTTGACACCTCTATCCTGTAAAATTTTCTTGCTTCGAAATCCTTAGAAGAAAACAAAGATAAATCGGAAGTCGTCATGGAGAAATCTTCAGAGGAAGGCTTTAGCTCACATTGGGCTGTCTGGCCAACTATGATGATGATGATGAAGATTCGAATGTCCAATGTGTGTATCCTTCCCCCGACATGCAGTTACATATCTCAATGGTAAACTAAATATAATCCGTTTATACGTAAAGTAGCATTTGCTTATAAAAATATGTGTCCTGGTAGTGGTGATGCGTTTTCAGCATTGTTGGCATTAAGGGTGCATAAATTTTGGTTTTAAGAAATATATATACTTTGTTATGGTTGGTATTAGAAATATATATATATACTTTGTCATTCCAAATTAAATCACCCGCAATGCCAAGAATTCCATAGCAATGCTTCACTGCTCTTCTGGCGCATATTGCTTTAAACATGCTGAAAAACGAAACAAGAATTCCATTAGAATGTGTTCTGTGTGACCAAGGGTGCCCACAATTAACATGTGCGGTATAGACCACAAATTTGATTAGTGTGAGTATTTTTGATTCTTTGACCCTTCTTTGTTACTAAATATAATCCGTTTATACGTAAAGTAGCATTTGTTCATAAAAATATATGTCCTGGTAGTGGTCATGCGTTTTCAGCATTGTTGGCATTAGGAGAGCATAAATTTTGTCGTTAAGAAATATGTATGCTTTGTCTTTCCAAATTGAATCACCCCCAATGACAAGAATTCCAAAGGAATGCCTCGCTGCTGTTCCGGCGTTTATTGATTTAAACGTGATAAAGAACGAAACATGAATTCCATTAGAATGTGTTCTGTGTGACCATTTAACATGTGCGGTGTAGACCACGAATTTGATTAGTGTAAGTATTTTTCATTCTTTGCCCCTTCTTTGTTTGTGGTATAGTTATAAGTAAAGTCCTTTGAAATATTGAAATGTTTAAACAGAATCCCTAACACATCTCTAATCATATTTAATATTAAGACCTGAAAAATGAAAATTATAAAAAACAGTTTGTTTGCCAGATAAACTCCAAAAGTGGTTCATGTTATCATCAGGGTCTAAAACAATTAAAAAGGAGTTTTTTTGCTTATATGTCTTAAATTAGTAAGGGAATTTTATGTTTGAATGCTAAAATTAGCTTGAGGACATTTTAAGTTTCGGATTTTGTGGTAAAATTTAAGTTGTAAGCTTAAACATACAAATTGTTGAGGACATATTATTGAAAAGATTTCCAATATCGGTATTTGTTTTGAAAACTTTGGACGATGATTCACTTAATGCAGTTTCAGAAATTCCAGTTCAGTTTAAAACAGTATTATTGGTACTTTAATCTCAATTATCCTGAACCTTTACTAAAAAATTTCTAAGGTAAGAAATTTTTGTCATTCTTAAACTACTTAGTAAAAATTTTTGGATCAAATTACCATGAAAAGTAATGACACTCGGGGTGTCATTACTTATTACCATGAAATCAATTTTTAACTGTGCTTTATTGCACAAAAATCTTATGTACCGTAATTTTTACATCAATAGTTACTGCAAAATCACTGTTATCTCTGTGATTAAAAAAGAATTACTCTGATATTAAGGTAAAAAAAAATTATAGTAGAAATGGATGCATCTAAATATAACTTGATCAGGAATAATGTAATAATGTACAATTTGCTTGATAGTATGGTTCAGTAAGGCAATTTACTATGACTGCAGTTTATTCGTACAGCTTTATAAGTCAAAGTTCACTAATAATGTTTAACTATGAAGTTAAATTACTAATAATATTTAATGATTTTCAATCACAATCGATTAATTAATGATGTTTAAGAGCGTAGAAAACTCTTCTAAGACGTGATATCTCAATTCATTCCTCAAATCAAGTTATGCAAGTTATTACTTTCCTATAGAAAAGTACTTTTTTTATTATAGAAATCAATCAAAAATATGCTTACCCTTGTCCAGAAAATATCTTGATGTAGTTTTGTTCGTTTGACCTTGGAACGAATCGGACGCAAGTGTTTTTGTGGTAATCATTAAAGCCTTGGTTGATGACATTTTGTGCATTGCCTTTAGAAGCGAAGAAATGAAATAAAAACAATTATAAATTCGTTTTTTAACATTTTTTTAAAGTGTCAAATAGAAAATTTCAAACCACAGCAAAAANATATTCTTACCCTTGTCCAGAAAAGATCTTGATGTAGTTTTGTTCGTTTGACCTTGGAACGAATCGGACGCAAGTGTTTTTGTGGTAATCATTAAAGCCTTGGTTGATGACATTCTGTGCATTGCCTTTAGAAGCGAAGAAATGAAATAAAAAAAATTATAAATTCGTTTTTTAAAATTTTTTTAAAGTGTCAAATAAAAAATTTCAAACCACAGCAAAAAAGGAAAGCAAGGATTCTGAACTATCCAAATTTCATTTATATTTACTAAACATTTGTATTACTATTCAGTTTTGAAAATAAGATCTCCAATTCTGTGAAAATTCTACTCTGAGAAAGTGTGAAACGCAATATCTGAAGCTCTAAAGCTCTAAAGCAAGGCACGAAGAAGTAATACACTTCGAAAGAAATTCCCATTGCGTAAATAAGGGGAGAGCTCTTAAAATAAAAATATATAATGCTATTTAATTACTTTAGTTAATTTTTAAAATGCTAAAAAGAGTTATAAATCTGAAAGAGCTAAAAAAAATTTTAATTAAAACCGAACATTTTTATGCAGAAAACTATTCCAATTCAAAATTGCAAAGTGTGTACTTATAACTTCTTGACATTTCATTTATATTTTAAATAATAGCTCAAACTATATTGAAAACTAATTAATTTTTGGCATTATTAAATCCAATTTTATGCTGTTACTTAAAAAGATAATTAAGGAGTTGTATATTCATGCATATGCATTCATGTATTTTATAATAAATATTTTTTTTAAGAATCTAGAACTAATTTTAGGACAACGCATTTTAAAAGATAGGACAAATAATTGTAGTTAATAGGACAAAGATTTGATAAAGTTAAAAAATTATAATTTTTAAGCAGATTATAGAACTAATTCTAGAAATAAATTTGCCTTATTTTTAGTGACAATTATAATTCTGGAACTAACGTTAGGACAGCACATTTTTAAAGGCAGGACAAAGTGTTGTTAATAATGACAAAATTAAAAAGTCATATTCTTCTTTCATTAAAAACAAAACCATGATTCGAGTACAAATCAGTGAAATATCCTAAAAAATATTACAATTCGAAGACACACATATATTTAGGGAAAATTTTAAATTATATGTGCCACAAAGTTTTCTTTTTTTAAAAAAAAAACTTACTAATATCAGATGAAGAGCCATCTTATTCAAACTTGATATTATTACCAAGAAATTTTTATATATCATATGATACTCTGCATTGGTTTAATGCTTTTAAAATGAATGAGTTTATGATTATTATTTATTTTTTTCCGAAAATATTTTCATCTATGGTGTACGGATTTTTCTAAAGTATATTTTAGGAAGGTATTCATTTTTTCTTATATTTGATATTATATTATACATAAAAATATTCAGAAATGTGTTTTGGGCAATTAGAGGACATATTTCAGATTTGATTACTTTTAATCATCTTAATAATTTTTATTAATAATTTTACTATAAACATAGCAAACACAGAGGTATTAATTTTATGAAGATTTAAAATTTTTCTAACAAAGAAAATTCGACTCTGTTTAATCTCTACAACAGTTTGTGTTATACGAATGCCATGTTTTTCATAATTTATAACTAACTAATGTTCGTGAAACTACTTTTTTACTAAAATATAAAGTTAGGAAAAATACAGTTGCAATGTCAGCTAGTTAAATTTAATTAAAACAACATCCTCAGATAAAAATTGTATTCTTACTCAAAGAAGAGTCAATGACGTAGGGTACTCGTGCATTTGGCCACCTGTAGTGATTTCCAACAATTGCATTACGTTCAGCATCCTAGAAAAAAAATAATTTAGGTGATAAACATAAACTAATTTAAAATGAGCTAGTATTGCTTATTATTTTTTGCAGATAACAAGGCTTATTTTACGTATTTCGTGTAGCGAATGTTTCGTGAAATAGATGTAAATTATGTTTCTGAAATTTTCTTATTTTAGTAGTTATTTTCAAATTTATGAACTAAACATATTATGATAATAAAAGAAAATGAAGCACAAATTTTAATTTCATTTTTAAAATCTAAGGATTTATTAATAATTCTAAATATTTTACACTCAAGTATGGTTATACTTTAAATATTTTTTTGACCACAATGTTATATTATCTCTAAATATCGTATAGTTAATGATAAAAGCTATTTTTAAAGTCGTCATAAAACCATGCAATTTTCAAAATTGACCTATAGTGAAAGGGCATTTAACTATAAAATGTTTCATATCCATTTTTAAAATATAATTTTTATTATTTTTTTAATAAGCATTATAGACTATTGCTTTTAAATTCGAATCCGTGAAACCATCAAATTGTCGTTGCAAATGAACGAAAAGATTTCAACCTTACATAAGTCTAACCCTCCATGGTTAACTGAACGTAAATTAATTAAATATTCTGTAAGAGGAATTCTTATTTATCTAGATTATTTATTTGAAATAATATAGTAAATTACATATTTGACATAAAGGAGGCTCTTAGTAAAAACGAAATATCGTGTATGAGTGAGAAAATTTCAATTTTTTTTATTTATGGGTTTAAATGATATCTCTTCCATTTCAAAAGATATAAGTTCACCAAGCAATGAACTTCATTCAATTTCTACAAGCGTCAAGTTCTTGAGCAAAATTGTACAGAAATTATCCTTAAAAGCACTATTTTAACTTAGAAAAACAGGGAGAAAGGGAGTTTATTTTTAATATGAAGAAACATGCTGTTAGAGGGGTTTCTAAGAGTTTTATATTTACTGGATATAATTCTTAAATGACTTTCTGTTACTTTTTCTCAGTGTGTATTTGTTTCGTTTTTTTTAATACTAAGCAAAATTTCGTTTCTCAATACGAAACGTAAAACAGATGCAAAAAAATAATTCTGTTCAAATAGCAAACTTATCACTATAATTTTTAGTTATTTTTAAAACATACATATGATATCATTAATATAATTATAAAATAGCGATTATTTAGGAAAACTTATGCTTTACACAAAAAAATAAAAAATACTTACAAAAGGTCCATCAATACCAGCCATGTCTCCATCATACAAGTCAGGGTTTTGCATAGCCAATCTAGCCTCTAAAAGAGAAAATTAAAAAAAATTAGTCAGTAGTTATTTAACCTCATTTTATCAGGCAAAATTAGCAGCTTGGATTATCACGCATATTTAGTTGCACAATTTTTAAGTCCTGCAAGCATGTTTCTTTATCTGCTTTCACTATGTCTTTTCCTTACATCAAACCATTTTACATACATTTCACTCTATACATTATAATAGTTAAAAAGAACTATTTTTAATAAACTAATTATTGTATTTTTAACACTTTATCTTATTATCTACTTAAGTATCACTTTTATCCCTATAAGCTCACTCGCCAAATTCAGCAATTTTAGTAAAATCTTTAACTTATCTCTTTAAAAAAATAATCAATCAAGCATACATAGCTCCGAAACATTTGGCTGAATTTTCTTAGACAATTTCGAAATATCTTCAAAAATTCCTTTTGTATCTAAAATGGAATTCCAGCAATTGTGTAAAAAATATTAAAAACGTTGAATTCAAAATACATTTTAGAAAACGCACTAAAGAGTTATTTTTTTGTGAATTCATTTTATGGTGAATTATCAATTATTCGAAATTTAGAACAATATAATTAACTTGGCTGTTACTTTTTTCAGTTCAAAAATTAATAGTTAAAAAGTATTAAGCATGTGGTAAATTAATCCTATTTAAACCTGATAACAAGATAATAGTGTTCAATTTCTCGATAGATAAAAATTATAATACTTCCTTTATTATTAACTTTTAGTTTTACTAAAATTTCCATATCATTTAAGCAATTAATAGTTTTTTGACGCATTTCGAATCCAATACATTTTTTTAGGATTATTTCGAAACCAATATGTTGTTAAATAAAATAAAATTAATCAATTTGTATCCTTTATAAATAATTATAAACAATATGTTACAGACTTATTTGCTCCTCCAAAAGTAAGGCACTTTTAAATCCATTGCTGCTAAATGTTAAATATGTTTAAATATATTATTTACTAATATTAATTATCAATATAAAAAAATATGATACAAACCATGATACACATGGTTGGAATAAATGATAATCGTACTACAAATTTACGATGATCCTAATCGAGAATATGAGTTTAGATTATTTTTCCAACAGTACAAACCAATAATTCAATTTAAGAGAATTAATACAGAAGTAAAGAAAATTATTATTAGTTTAGAAGTTAAAAGAAGTTAAAATTATTAATTTCGATTATCTGAATTTTGAAACAGTTTCACTGTTTAAATTTTTAAAGAAAACTATTATTTCCTTTTGATACAAAAAATATTGCAATTTATTTTAACTTATTTTTATAAACAATCATATTTTCCACTGAAATAATTTAGATTTGTGTTAAATAGTTTTGCTTAAAAATAAAAAAATCAATCTTTATACTTTAAATAAACTATGATTTGAAATGAATTTCTATAATCTGAGCTGAAACTAAAATTCCATAAATGTTCCTTAAAACCTAATAATACTAAATGCAGTACTGGATCAGTGGTTGAGGTACTAAAAGTGATAGTCAGTGGTTAAGGCACTAAACTGTCGTCGTGAAGAACTGAGGATCGATCCTCAGTGGTGGCTTAAAGTTCACCCAGCTTCAGAAGTATGGGTACCAGCTTGTTAATGAAGTAAAAACTGCCTGTATATAATACTGACCACATTGCCACAATCATACCGTTGGTCACGAAATCGTAAAGCCTTAACTTCCATGACCCCCTCTCCCAGAACGGGCTGTGGCGTGAATGCTTTACTTTTTTATAGTGTTACCCTTAATAACGCAATAGTGTTCTTTGAAATAAACTTAAATGTATTTTTATATGACGTTTTAAAGTTTTCAAAATAAATTTAGTTTGCAAATAATATTTATATTGTTTTTATTGGCTCAAGTAATAAAACAAAATCAATTTTTTATGCATATCTGAAAAAATAACTTCTTTATATATATTTATTATTTTAATATCTCACAAGTTTAAAAAAATGTTATTTAGTATAATATATTGTAATATGAAACGTTTCTTTATTTTTTTAGTTTCAACATTTTGAAAAAGGAAACGAACAAAGTTCTTTGATTTAGCAATCATATAGAAATGGATTTTAGAAATCGTTTTACTGTATTTTAAAAATTCAGAATGATTTAGATTTGGAACAACAAACTATTTTACAGCAATTGTTTTTGGACTAAACTAAATTTTTTAGAATAAAAAAACTCTTATACAAATTTTCTCCACACTTTAAGAGGAACTAACTGTTGCTCTATGTATTTTACATCACGGAAAAGCTTTGTAAAGTTCTAAAGAATAGCAAAATAAACATTTATATTAAGGAAAGGAATTACCATCTTGTTGCTGAGGACTTAGCTGAATGACTTCAGCCAAAGCAACGGCTAACAAACCAGCAAGAAACAGACCAGTCTTCATGGTTATAGTTTGAAGAAGTGGGAATGAAACGATAAGCTTTCAAGATTTTGCAAGCTGCTTTTAAATGCCTCCTTATCAAAATTAATAATAAATGTCATGTGAAATGCCTGCTGCTGATGATTAAAAAACTACGCGATCAAAGATCTCTGTTTATCAAATAAATTCAATTGAAAACAGGATATGTAAACAAACCTTGAAAATTTTGAATGAAATAAAATAGATAGTGCAACATTCTATTACTTTTGTATATTTGAAATACTCAGATGAAATTTTATTTATGATTGCTATATGAATTTCAGTTATTCAATTCAAAGAGTAAAAATGAACTCATAGTATAATTTTATTCGTCCTGATTTAAAATGTAAACTGCACATTTATGAATTTCATTTAGTAATAATTTATCATTTGTGAAATCCAAAATAGCTACAGTGTATCTCTTTTTTGATCATATAAGCACTCGCAACAAAAAGTGCATGAATTACATTATAGATTCAAAATGTAGGTGCAAACTCAGGTTCAAAACAAATTAAAAAATTCGTGGATCTTACCGTAATGTTCGAACTTAAAAAATATCCGATTCCCGTGAAATGTACTTAAAATATTCCTGATAAAAATGTCTCTGTATTAAATATTCCTTAAATATCGCACAAGATTTGTTTTTAAGAAACTTTTATTTTTAAAACAGCGTCAAACGTATTTCAATGTAAAGCAAATTGAAGATTTTAGAATTTTACGTTACATAAATGACTTTGAAATTATGTATTTTTTTTAAAGAATTGAACTAAATGTGAGAACTATTTACCCTATTATTGAAAAATTATGAATTTAAGAGCATACTTAAGTCACAAATGGCTTCAATTTTGCTTTACTTATTATTTAGTTCGCAGAAAATAATTTTTTTCCCATAGTCATTTGACAACAAGGACTGTTACAAGGACAGTAGAACTTTTTGAATTAAATAAAAAAAGGCTGATTAAAAACATGCAAAATCAAATGTTCCTTTAAAAGAAAGAAAATTATATCGTTTAAAGGAAAAAAGAAACCATAGAAAAAAGTTTGAATTCGAAGAAAAAATAAGCGAAATACTGGGTATAATGAATAAAAAAGATTTGTACTTTCTAAAAAACACACAGTGCAAAATTGGGTGCGTGGATTAAACTGCTATAACGAGAATATTGGGTAATATATAACTGCTATATTGGGTATATAGATAAAACTATTTTGAAGTTGATGTATATGTCTTGTTACTTAAATCATAAAGTCTTACTTTCGAATGTGTATTAAATCGCCTACGGGGTAACTGATTAAGAAATATGTGATTCTCAACTTTCAGAAACTTTTTCATTGAGGACTTCAAACTTGTCTCTTCTTTGACAAGAAAAAGATGAGTGTTTTTTACTGTAATTGTACTGCAAAAAATTCCGGATCTTATTATGGTAAAAAATACCAGCACTGAGGTTGCCAGTACATTTTGCCGTAAAATCTATCTTTACCGTAAAATTTATGAATTTGTATTTTAAATATGGCATATTAAAATTTTTACAGTAATATTTCCTGTAAAATTAGCTGGCTTAAAAATTAATAAAATACTTAGAGGTATTATTTCCCTATAAAATATTTTTTTTTATCCCTTATTGACTGTAATATTTATTTTTCTTGCTCTACTCATCTATTATAACATTTTTCATTTTGATTACGAGGAGCATCCAGAAAGTAAGTTTCCCTAATTTATAAAAAAAAAGAACTCGCACTTTCAGGAAAATATTTCTTGGCAACAAGTACAGTTCAGCTATTTTTCAACATAGCCACCACCAGAATTGAGACACTTGTCGTATCGGGAAATCAACTTTTGTATCCCTCTGTCGTAGAGCTGTGACGCCTGTGAATGGAACCAACGTGTGACAGATGTCTTCAGCTTTTCGTCGTTGCCAAAACGCTCACAGGAGCTCACATTTCTTGGGGTGCAAGAAAACGTGAAAATAGCTGGGAGCAATATCTGGACTGTAGGGTGGATGATCAAACAACTCCCAGCCAAATTCCGTCAAAGCAGCTACTGTGCGTCATGCCGTATGTGTACAAGCCTTGTCATGGAGCAGCGGAACAACTGCAGTGAACATTCCGCGACTCTTGTTTTGAATGGCAAGTCACATTTTCCGCAGTGTTTCACAGTAACGGTCACAGTAACAGTAGACGTTTGTTACACGTTGGTTCCATTGACAGGCGGCACAGCTCTACGACAGAGGGATACAAAAGTTGATTTCACGATACTACAAGCGTCTCAATTCTGGTGATGGCTATGTTGAAAAATATCTTAAACATTGCTGTACTTGTTGCCAATAAATATGATCATGAAAGTGTGAGTTCATTTTCTTTTTTAAATTCGGGAAACTTACTTTCTGGATGCACCTCGTATTTTCTAAATTAACAGTTTAAAAAAGTTGTTTCTCCATTATAACGCTAAATTTAAGGATAAACTTTTTAATCGGTGTCTTATTAACCGTTTGCTTAAATTATTAATCGTTTTACAAAGTTAATTATAAAGATTTCGCATAAATTAGAATGCAAATTGGAGATAAAGAGATTCGTTGTACCATTAAAAACATAACGATCAGCTTCATGCGCAATGTGAATTAAATTCTAACAATTATTGAATGATATTAAATGCTAATACGTAATAATTAATATGAAATGTTATTTCAAAGAATGATTTTAAAGCAGAACTTTTTATATTCACCAATCAATCTTAATCGAATCATAAGAAAAAGTTTCCATGCTCTATTTTGAATTTATTTTCATAATGGCTTTCATCGCATAAGCAAAATGCATAGAACTATTTAAAAAAAGAGAGTCAAATAGAAAGTTATCAAATAAAATTGAAAGTTCCAAGCAGCAAATGTTTTAATAGACATTTTAAATGTTCTGTTTTGTGTTGCATATTAGGTTGTAGTTTCACAAGTTTTCAAATGGTTACTGAGGAATATAATTAGGGTAAGATTTTACATAGACAGGTAAGATTATGCCTGCTGCCTTCAAACGTACAAGATCTCCTCAGTTAATTAATAATAATTGAGAATGTCTATTGTTTCACTTTATATTAAGACTAAAAATATAAGACTTTTTTGAAAATTAAATTTTTTGAAATATTCAAACAATTTTTCTAAACTTTTGTATTTTCCATGTAAAATTACATATTTTAAAATAATGTAAATAATTGCATACCTTATCATTCAAAAACTTTTCTGCCATTATTAAATAAAATAATAAAGAATAATAAATATGCACAGAAATATATTTTTTTCGCCAAATTGTTCTTTGGATAAACAAATTTCATTGGTGCATGCAAAAAATTTTCAATTAACTTAGAAAGTTCTCGAGGTAAGGTGAAATACGCAAAAAATAAAATTAATATTATGAGGTACAAACGTTTGATCCCTCTATGGCCAAACTATGGGGACCATATTTCCCGAATTACGGCTGTCCTCTATATTTTGGTGGTTAAAAAGCCAAATCCGTCGAAAAAAGGTACGTTCAGTCACCGAAAGTACGTTTTTGTGTCTTATTTTGTACTTGAAATATCGTCTGCCCTAATTAATTTATATAATATATCATATAAATTCGGGATAGAAAAGAGTTGCACGAAAAGAACACACTATTTCTCTATAAATTCGGGATAAAAAATAGTTTTGTGATAGAATTGTTCTTAATGAATATTTTAAATATGCATAATGTTACTATATATTAGGAAACTTTTGACTTGATTTTTATAAAAACTTACATCTGATAAGCAAAAAGTACAGTATATGTTTAGAGTGACACAAATGGAAAGAATCAAATAAAATTGTATAAATTTTTAAGGAAGGTAATAAAGTTGCTAAGAGCAGTATTAAACGTTTTATAAGACTCAATTAAATCGCTATACATCACTTTTTCACAAAAGTTTTTCAGACTTGACTTTAACTTTTATGATAATGTGAACTTCAGAAGCAAATTTTACCATAAAATTTTTAGAGTGACGCTCATAAAAATATTTACCTCAAAAAATTACAATTTCTTTCTTATTTATTTTTTGAAAAATTTCTTAAATTTACCTTGCATTATTACATTTTATTTCAAGGAAATCTTATTTTTGCCGATATTTTAAAAACAATTTATACCTCGGAAATAATTGTGCAAGCAATTATATAAATCACTACTTATTAGGGCAGTTATTTTGCGAAAATTTGTTTTTATTTTTATTTTATTTATTTATTATTTTTTTAACTGCTCTAGAAAGAGAAGTAAATTTTGTAAAATTTTGTATCTCAAAAACAAAGAGAACTATATCATTTTAGAGTATGGCATGATTAAAAACTATTTATTAAGAAATTGTTATTTTCATATATATTATAATTTTCATTGAGAATATTTTTTGATAAACCTTCTAAATATTCAATGTATGACTAAATATTATATTGCTTTAAAAAACATGCATCTTCTTAACTGTTACTTTCATAATAATTTAAATCTCTGAGTAACAGCATGAATATCATTGGAAAGAAGTTTCCACAGTTTTTAAACCGCTGACAACAAGTATGGTTAAAAAATCAAAAAAACAAACAATTTAATGGGTTGGGAATCCTTGGGCATAATTTTGTAGCCCGGTTTAATACTGTTATATTGATAATTTACTTTTCTTTCATGCCATACTCAGAAAGGATATACTACCATTTTAAAATTTAAAAATGACGGAAAATTTTTTATTTTATATAAATGCTGTATAAATCTATAAATCCATTTCTAATCAATTTACGCAACTTAAATACTGAATATAAAATAACAACTAAAAGTTTTTAGAGAAAAATATACATAATCGAAATAATTTGTTTATACTTTTACTAATAATCTCTTTGAAAATAAAAAATAAGCCTTTATAGTCAATGCATTTTTTTTATTGCTATGACAGCCGAATGGAAACTCATTTTTTTCCGGAACTTATTCTTTGTTAATTTTGATGAGACAAACAGCTCATCGTCAGTGGATAATTTAAAAAAGGTGTTTGCATATAAATCATGTGAATTGATAAGCCAGGAGTAATAAAACGCAACAGCCTTTTAATTTGTAAAAACGTAGCAAATTCTCCCCTGTTTTCAGAATTTATCAAACCAACTTGAACTCGTAATTATATTCAGTTTATAAAAAATATAACTTCTTAGGACTAATTGCTTAAAAGTGTTTTAAGACTGAATAAAATTACCTTTTATTCTCAAAATTATCATAAAGCAAATATTGAATTATTACCTAGAGATGAATCAACGGCATATGGTACAGTTGCATCTTCATTTGTGTTTTTTATCCTTAGTAAATGCACTATATTTGTATTCATTCATCAGTCTTGTTAATTAAAATACCCATTAATAAAATCGAATGCAACATTATTAAATGTAATCAGAAGAATTAAATTTTAAGTTTGTTGTTCAGAATCCAAAACTTTTCCGATGGAATTGAGTTTTAAAATAGCTTTTAATTTAAAAAAGAAATGATTTAAGTAATTCATTCACAGTTTCAGTTCAAAATTTTGACGTCACCCCTGATATTTATTGATGCAAGCAAAATAGTTTTCAGTATTCATTTTTATATTATTTTCATAGAATAAGAAACATTTTATTTACCACATTGTTCTGCAGCATTTGTTTTAAATTTACCCAAAAGTTAAAATACATTTTCAGTTTTTTATTTATTTATTAGAAAGTATGAAGATTGATTGATAGATTATTATATGATTGATAATAAGGTGATAAACTTGTAGCACTTTGCTTGCTTATTTTAAATGTTTTCTAATCATATTTAATATCATGGGACACGCCTGCTGTTATTGATTAAAGTAATATAACAGTATCTTAAATATCCCTTTTCATTCTTATTGTTGTTTTCAGTAACAATCCATTTCAGCACAAGATAATGTATTCAAAAAATATTTTGTTTGCTTCCTTTTGCTTATGAAAATAGTTATTCAATTTCGTTTATCAAATTTATTGTTAAGAATATTGCTATATAGAATTTAGAAACACCCACTAGTTTAAAGAGACATAGTTGTTTTGAGTTTGTAACACATAATTATTCATAACTGTTTATTTGCTTTGTCATAAAATTTTATTTGTAACTAGCTATAAGTGTTAGTAATTTTAAGTGCTTTTATATGTCACTAGCTCCCCCTATGTTCAGGAAAATGACACAAAATGAGAATATGAAAAAAACAACGTTTTTAATTTGTGTTCAATTTTTTTATTCCAATTTCAAATGATTGCGACCAGTGGCGTAGGCAGAATTTTTTCAAGGGGGGTAATTCGAGTATGTAATAAATTCGAGTATGTAATAAAGCACATACTCGAAAGAAATTCGAGTATGTAATAAAGCACTATTATTTCCCTAATTTAGACAGCTAGACAATTTTGACTTTTCATTTAGACAACATTGTTTAGTTAAATTTCGTTTTTATTTTTTAAGTTTAAGAATATAATTTTTTTTATAATAAGAGGTAAAATAATTCATTTTTATTAAAAAGTTGGAATAAATGAAGCCAGAAAAAACTACTCATACTGCAAGAGCTACCTAAATAATAACCGTATAAATGTGAATATTCCATAGAAAACCAATGAATTTAACCAAAAAATAACTTACCAACAAATAGGGAATTAAACCAGTATACAAACACGCTAAAAATTTATTGATTTATACAGTAATATCCAAACGACGGGGTTTTTTTGCAAGTTCGTTTAAAATGTCTTCTACAGCTGGGGTAAATTTTCTATGAATGCTTAAGAGCGCCAATCCATTCATTCTATTATTTCCCGTTGAGTTGCGTAAATAAGTCTTCAAACGGCGCAAAGTCGAAAAGGATCTTTCGTTTGCACTCGTTGAAACAGGTAGAACGACCAATATTTCTAGGAGTTTGAAAATGTTTGGTGTTATATCTTTATTGCACATTCCAAGAGCATCCGCCGCAGTTTTTGGAACACTACCTCCGTCTTCACTAATCCTTTTTAATCTTTTATACCAGAGTTTTAGTTCAGACTTAAGGCTTTCTTTACAGGTATCCAAATCTCCAGCGTAAAATTCCACTAATGCTTCAAAAGCCTTTATGTTTGAAGGTTGGCAAATGAAAGGATCGGCAGGTAGAAGACACTGAAATCCTTTCAAAATATCACGATGCGATACAAATCTTAAGTTTAATTGTGTTATAAAATTTTCTATAAATGGAATAAAAACACTAACTCTGAAATATGTTTCCGGTGTCGATGAGGGAAAATTATCGCGATTTTTCTGTCTTCCTGTTATTCTAGGGATTTGCATGGAAGTGGAAGATCCAATGCTTGTTAGCATAAGAGAAGAAGAGCTGAATATTTCAGAGAATGTTTCAGTGGCATTTTCACGCATTAATTTTAGATCTTTAATGACATCTTCTGCAAGACTCACTGCCTCTATCAAATCTATGCTTGTTTTTTGTAGGTATCTACAGAGATGGATTGTTATGGTGAAAACTTTGTAAATGCACAAAAGAGATATTACGAACTGGCAATTAGATACTGTGCACAGTAAAGAATTAGCCTGGGTAGCTGATTCCTTATCCTTCCATTCTGATATTTTTTGTAGTGTTTCGGCGATAGGCTCGAAAAGTTCCACCACAGCGGTTACTGAGTCGTATCTTTCCATCCAACGGGTTGCACATAGCTGTTTAATTTTCTCCCTCTTAGAGCTGGTTTCCATCTCCTCTATTGCTGAAGATAGGACATACTGTCTTTTTGGCGTATTTAAAAAGTCGTATAATGTTTTAATTGTCCCTAAGCAATTTCTAATGCCAGTTATTTCGCATGCATTTGATACAGCCAAATTGAGGCTATGAGCAGAGCAATGTACATAGAGTGCTGATGGGACAATACTTCTTACGTGGGCTTGTACACCATTAATTTTTCCACTCATTGATGCAGCACCATCGTACCCCTGTCCACGTAACTTTTTTATATCAACTTTCATAGACTGTAATTGGTCTAATATTGTTGTTGCTATTGCTTTTCCGGTTAAGTCATGCACCGGAATGAATTGCAAAAACTGTTCGGTGATGTTAAAATTTTCTTTATCGACATATCGAACGCATAACGATAATTGCTCTATACCTGCAATATCAGTTGTTTCATCTGCAAGAATGGAAAAGCAAGTTGCATCATTAATCTTGCTGACTAGTTTTTGCAGGATTAAAATATTGCAAACCTCAATAACTTCGTTCTGAAATCGAGGGCTGGTATACTGAGCATTTTTTCTGCTTGACTCTAAAATGTTCTTAAGAGTCGAATCGTTCTTACTCCGGAAACGAAGCAATGCCCGAAAATTTCCGTCGTTCTCTTCACCTGGTTGTTCAGCAATTATTCCCGAATCCTTATGTCCTCTTAGAGCGAGACCTTGATTTCCACAAAATAGGATGGTTTCAATGATTGGAGTAATGTTTTTTCTATTTTCTAATTTTCTTCTGCTTGCTGCACTGTCAACTTGTTCATCCACAGGTTTCATCTTTCCAAATAAAATATCGTTTAATGTCCCAGCAGTTTCGATCGATTTTTTGTGATAAAGACATTTCTCGTGTTCAGAAAATCGCTCTACAGCATTTTTCCAGTTGTCAAATTTTACATTGCACAGTTGACCTAAAGGTTGCTTTCCAGAACCCGCACCACTTGGGGCGAAAAGTACACAAAATTTGCAAAAAGCACCACCCTTAACCTCTGAGGAAAAACAAATGCACCCTTAACCTTCAGGAAAAACAAATGCAGGATTGGGTTCCCAAACATTTTTAAGTATATCCAGTTTTTTATTCTCGCATGTATTATCTTCTGAAAAAAGTCCAATGTCATATGGGTGGGAAGTAACACTTTGAGGGCCGATTTCACATTCATCAGATTCTGTTACGCTAGAAACATTTTCTTCAACGGAAGTATCACATTTTTGTTCAACAGAAAAACTTACATTGGTACTAGATGCTGCCACCTCACTAATTTCAGGTCGTGATTTCTTCTCAAAGTAATTAAAAATTGTTAATTTCTTGCGTTTCGACATCCTAAAGATCCAAGAACAGCAAAAATATATACATATGTATTGGCACAGAAATATCCGCTAAGCTACGATCCCAAAGTTTCGAACTGGAATGAATAACTTCAACGAGCACAGTGTCTCCAAAACAAAACAGATTTAGAAACAAGCTCCGAAAGGCAAGCAGCACTGATAACTCTTAGTCTGACTAACTAACTCCACTGTACTCCGTTCCTCCTTTCATATAAATTTTTTTACTGCATCTACAAAATTCTCGAATTGTCTCAAAGACGACAGAATGTCTAGGATTCCAGACCTCGCGAATGCCAGCCAGTCTCGAAAACTATCGCGACTGGCAGGACAGAAAGAAACCAGCGATCGGGGCTCGCCCATAACAGTATCACGTGAATTTGATTTCAAAAGTACAACCCTATTATAGTAAGTGTTTTTTCAGTATTCTGAGAAATACCGTGAGAAAAAAAAGTTGGCATAAGGCAAATAAAAATATATAGTCTTAAAAAATAATAGCCAGCATAATTTCTACTGAAATTTTTGTTTCTGTGCGTATTATTTTGTAAATTTTTTGTACGTATTATTTTGTACGTAAATTATACATTTATGCGTATACTGAATTTAAGTATTTTAAACACGTACTGTGTAAATAAATATCTTAATGGAATTATAGAAAGTTATTTAATTTCCCATTTCAGATATCTGTAAAATTGATATTGGAAAGTAAATTTCAAATTATCTGTGAAATTCTTGGTTTAAATTTTGTTCCCAACTTTACTCTTAATCATTCAGCATTATTAAAATTAAATTTTCAGAAATCGTGTGATACATTTTAGAAACAAAATGAAATAAAATAAATCATTCCCTTTATAATTTATTAGTCACAGTATTGAAGCAAATGTAAAATTTCTTAACAATTGTACATTTTGTTGACTCTTTCGATATCATTTCTGGTCATTCCTTGCTTGTTGTAAGGGTCAGACAATTTCTGTCCATTTCTGGCCACCATGGTGTCTTTTCCGTTTGTTGAGAAAGATTTGTTGCCGTAAATCATGATGGAGTTGTAGTCAAAAGTATTGTACAAGACATTTTGGTGGGGTGAAAGCTTGTTGAAGTTGAATCTCATGTCTATGTAATAGAGTAGAAGAAAATATTAGATTCATTGCTATTCTGAAATTTATGAAATTTCAAAATTATATACATTACGCATTTTTCTTTCTAATGTTTTACGGTTAGATAATTTTTTTCATTAAGGTCGTTAAATATCTTTTATCATCTCATTCAAAGTATTTTCGGTTTATAATAAAAATGCATGAATAATTATTGTGCAATTCTATCAGAAAAACTTATTTACAATATAATGGCTTAACTTAAAAAGTAGCAATGTATGGGAAATTGTTTATTTTATAACTGTCGTTAAACTGCTGACCCAATTTTCAGTTTACAAGAGAAAAATGGAACTTCAAAATCAAGTAGTGGGAGAAATTTAAGTTTGTTGAGGACGTTTTGATGGAACTAATCCACATTTGCGTTACATGGAGAGGAAGTCCACGAAAACTTCTCACGGTTAGCTTGGCATTAAGGCGTCTCTAACCCTTAATCGGTATAGCAATGATGATGTATTACGTCAGCACTGTATTTGGTGCAAGGCGGGTACGGATTTTGTATCGACTAGCCATCATTGGGATTAAAACCCAGTTCACCACGTTGGGAGGCGTGCGCTCTACCCCTGATCCTATTAAAAATTTTGGAATAACGATTTGTTCGTTTGTGGTTTTTTTTAAAAATCATTATTTATACTTAAACCAACTCCTCTTTCACTTATATTTTAAGGAGTAACAAATAATACATTTTAAATTGTACTTTTTCCTATATTAAAAAATGCCTTTATTACGTTTATTATGTTTCTTAAAAAAGTAAGTATTTCATTAAACATATGGTAAAAAAAATCATGCTGTAAAATAAATCGAAAATAGCAAGGTAAAGAAATGGTCATATGGTAAAAAAACAATTGTCAGAGAATAATATAAACATGACAAATACTCACTTTCGGCGACGTTTTCAAGGTAGATGATCAAATATGAATCTCTGTCTGATCTGCTCTGTTCGTGGTAGAATCCAAGGGCGTGTCCCAACTCGTGAACAACTGTTCCTGCGTACAAGCATCCATTTCCAAGAGATACAGCCTGTTCACCATTGATTTTACCCACATAGGAATAGCACCTTTTTAAATTTCATATGAAAATTTCATTTTAGTTTTGAAATTTACTATGCATCATTATCCTAATTTATTCATTTAGATTCAATAAACTGTTTATTTACAAGTGTATGACAAAAACAAAGGAGGGTGGAATATAAAATTATTAAGATTCGAATGTCACCCGTGTGGTGACCGGGTGTGACAGAATAGTCCCAATGCAGCTCATGCATGTCGTAAAAGGCGTTTAAAATGGGTACCCAGTGTCTGGGGGTACAACCGGGCACCCTGCCACTGGGGATTATATCAGGGGACTGGTCCTCCAGGTTGGGGGTTAGGCATAGGGTTGACACCTCTGTCCTGTAAAAATTTATTGTCACGAAATCATTAGAAGAAAACAAAGATAAATCGGAAGTCGTCATGGAGAAATCTTCAGAGGAAGGCATTGGCTCACATTGGGCTGTCTGGCCAACTATGATGATGATGCTGAAGATTCGAATGTCCAATGTGTGTATCCTTTCCCCGACATGCAGTTCCAGATCTCAATGGTAAACTAAATATAATCCGTTTATACGTAAAGTAGCATTTGTTTATAAAAATATGTGTCCTGGTAGTGGTCATGCGTTTTCAGCATTGGTGGCATTAAGGGTGCATAAATTTTGTTTTTAAGAAAAATATATACTTTGTTATGGTTGGTATTAGAAATATATATATAATCTGTCATTCCAAACTAAATCACGCGCAATGCCAAGATTTCCATAGGAATGCCTCACTGCTGTTCTGGCTTACATTGCTTTAAACATGCTGAAGAACGAAACATGAATTCCATTAGAATGTGTTCTGTGTGACCAAGGGAGCCCACAATTAACATGTGCGGTATAGACCACAAATTTGATTAGATTTTTCACCCTTCTTTTTTCGTGGTATAGTTATATATAAAGTCCTTTGAAATATTGAAATGCTTAAACAGAATCCCTAACACATATCTAATCATTTCCAATATTAAGCACTGAAAATGAAAATAATAAAAAGCAGTTTGTTTGCAATTTATTATGTCTGCAATTAATTGTACAGTTTTATAAGTCAAAGTTCACTAACATTGTTTAACTAAGAAATTGAATAATATGTAATGATTTGTAAAGCCAATTGATTAATGAATGATGTTTAACAGCATAAAAAACTCTTCTAAGATGTGATATCTCAATTCATTCCTCAAATCAAGTCATACAAGTTATTACTTTTCTATAGAAAAGTACTTTTTTATTACAAAAATCAATCAAAAATATTCTTACCCTTGTCCAGAAAAGATCTTGATGTAGTTTTGTTCGTTTGACCTTGGAACGAATCGGACGCAAGTGTTTTTGTGGTAATCATTAAAGCCTTGGTTGATGACATTTTGTGCATTGCCTTTAGAAGCGAAGAAATGAAATAAAAACAATTATAAATTCGTTTTTTAACATTTTTTCAAAGTGTCAAATAGAAAATTTCAAACCACACCAAAAAAGGAAAGCAAGGATTCTGAACTATCCAAATTTTATTTATATATACTAAACATTTGTATTACTATTCAGTTTTGAAATTAAGATCTACAATTCTATAAAAATTCTACTCTGAGAAAGTGTGATACGCAATATCTGAAGCTCTAAAGAAAGGCACGAAGAAGTAATACACTTCGAAAGAAATTTCCATTGCATAAATAAGGGGAGAGCTCTTGAAATAAAAATATATAATGTTATTTAATTAATTTAGTTATTTTTAAAAAAGTTACAAAAGAGGTTTAAATCGGAAAGAGTTAAAAAATATTGTTATGAAAACAGAAAATCTTTATATAGAAAACTATTCCAATTCAAAATTGTAAATTGCGTACTCTTAACTTCCTGGCAGTTCAGTTATATTTCAAATAATAACTCAGACTATATTGAAAACTAATTAATTTTCAGCATTATTAAATCCAATTTTACGCTGTTGTTTAAAAAAATAATTAAAGAGTCGTATATTTAAGCATTTTATGATAATTTTTTTTAGGAATCTAGAGCTAATTTTAAGACAACACATTTTAAGAGATAGGACAAAGAGTTGTAATTGATGGTACAAAGATCTGATAAATTTAAAATATTATAATTCTAAATCTGATTCTAGAACTAATTTTCTCTTATTCTTAGTGACAATTATATTTCTAGAACTAACTTTAGGACAGCACATTTTTAGAGGCAGGAAAAAGAGTTGTTAAGATTGACAAAGTTGAAAAATCATATTCTTCTTTCATTAAAAACAACACTATGATTTGAGCATAAATCAGTGGAGTATCCTACAAAATATTAAGATTTGTGCAGCAAAGCTTTCTTCTCTTTGGAAAAACTTACTAATAGCAGCTTCATCAAACTTGATATTACTAAGCAGTTTTTATATATCATATGATAATCTGCATTTGTTTAACACTTCTAAAATGAAAGAGTTTATGATTATTATTATTTATTTTTTGCTGAAAATATTTTCATCTATAGTTTACGGATTTTTCTAAAGTATATTTTAGCGAGGTACTCATTTTTTCTTAATTTTCGATATTATATCATACAAAAAGATATTCAGAGATGTTTTTTGGACAATTAGAGGACATATTTTAGATTTGATAACTTTTAATCATCTTAAAATCATCTATTAATAAATTCATTATAAACATAGTAAACATAAAGGTATTAATTTTATGAAGTTTTAAAAGTTCTCCAATAAAGAATCTTCGACTCTGTTTAGTCTCTACAATTTTTTGCGTTCTACAAATGCCATGTTCTTCATAATTTATAACTAACTAAGGCTCGTAAGAAGGCTTTTTTACTAAAATATAAAAAAAGGAAAAATGCAGTTACAATTACAACTAGCTAAATTTAATTAAAACACTATACTAAGCTAAAAATTGTATTCTTACTCAAAGAAGAGTCAATGACGTAGGGTACACGTGCATTTGGCCACCTGTAGTGATTTCCAACAATGGCATTACGTTCAGCATCCTAGAAATAATTTTGGCGATAAACATAAACTAATTTAAAATTAGCTAGTATTGCTTATTTTCTGCAGATAACAAGGCTTATTTTAAGTATTTCGTGTATCGAATGTTTCGTGAAATAGATATAAATTTTGTTTTTGAAATTTTCTTATTTTAGTAGTTATTTTCAAATTTATAAACTAAACATATTATGATAATAAAAGAAAATGAAGCACAAATTTAAATTTTGTTTTTAAAATCTCAAAATTTATTAATAATTCTAAATATTTTACTCTCAAGTATGGTTATACTTTAAATATTTCTTACTGCAATATTATATTATCTCTAAATGTAGTATAGCTAATGATAAAAACTATTTTTACAGTTGTCATAAGACCATGCAATTTTCAGAATTTACCTATAGTAAACTTGGCATTTAACTATACAATGTTTCGTATACATTTTTAAAAATATGTATATATTATTTTTTAATAAACATTATAGACTATTGTTTTTGAATTCGAATTCATAAAACCATCAAATTGTCGTTGCAAATAAAAGAGAAAATTTTAACCATATATAAATCTAACCCTCCATGGTTAACTGAACATAAATCAATAATTATTCAGTATAACGATTACTTACTTATCTAGATTATTTATTTGAAATAATACAGTGAATTATTTAATTCACATTAAAGAGGTTTTTAATAAAAACGATGTATGGGTATGGGAGATCAAATTTTATTTTTTTATTTCATTTATAGGTTTAAATGATCTCTTCCATTTCAAAAGTTTTAAGTTCACCAAGCAATAAACTTCGTTCAACTTCTACAAGCGTCAAGATCTTATGCAAAATTGTACAGAAATTATCCTTATAAGCACTATTTTTACTTAGAAAAACAAGGAAAAAGCCGTTCTTTATTTTTAATACTGAGAAACTTGCTGTTAGAGGGGTTTTAAAGAGTTTTATATTTACTGGATATAATTTTTAAATAACTTTTTGTTACTTTTTCACAGTATGTATTTGTTATGTTTTATTCAATACATCAAAACGTAAAACAGATGCAAAAAAATAATTCTGTACAAATAGCAAACTCATCACTACAATTTTTAGTTATTTTTAAAACATACATATATCATTAATATTATTATGAAATATCGAAAATTTAGGAAAACTAATGCTTTGCACATAGAAAAAGAAAAATTGCTTACAAAAGGCCCATCAATACCAGCCATGTCTCCATCGTACAAGTCAGGGTTTTGCATAGCCAATCTAGCCTCTAAAAAGGAAAATAAAAAATTTTAGTCTCAAATTATTTAGTTACTGTAAGCAAGTCTCTTTTATCGGATTTCCCTATGCATTTTCTATACATTAAACAATTTTAGTTCACTCGATACATTACAATAGTTAAAAAGAACTATTTTTAAAAATCAAATTATTATATTTTTAACCCTTTATCTTAGTATTTAATTAAATTTTAGTTTTATCCCTATAAGCTCGCAATCGTATTCATTCACCAAACTCAGTAATTTTAGTCAAATTTTTAACCTATCGTTTAAAAAAAACAATTAATCAAGCATACATAGCTCCGAAACATTTGGCTGAATTTTCTTAGACAATTTCAAACTATCTTCAAACTTCTTTTTGTACCTACAATGGAATTCTAGCAATTATGTAAAAAATATTAAAAACGTTAAATTCAAAATATATTTTAGAAAACGCACTGAAGATTTTGTTTTTATTGTGAATTAATTTTATGGTGAACTATTAATTATTCGAAATTAAGGACAATATAATTATCTTGGCTATTACTGTTTTTCAGTTCAAAAATTAATAGTTGAAAAGTATTAAGCAAGTGGTAAATTAATCCTATTTAGACCTGATATGAAGATAATAGTTTTTAATTTCTCGATAGATAAAAATTATAATATTTCCTTTATTATTAACTTTTAGTTTTACTAAAATTTCCACATTATTTAAGCAATTAATATATTTTTGATGCATTTCGAATCCTATAAATTTTTTTATGATTATTTCGAAACCAATATGTTGTTAAATAAAATAAAATTCATCAATTTGTATCTTTTATAAATATTAATAATCAATATGTTACAGACCTATTTGTTCCTATAAAAGTAAGGCACTTTTAAATCCATTATTGTTAAATGTTAAATATGTTTAAATATATTATTTACTAATATTATTTATCTATACAAAGAAATATGATACAAACCATGATAAACATGGTTGGAGTAAATGATAATCGTACTACAACTTTATTACGATGATCCTAATCTTAAATATGGAGTACAAACCAATAAATCAATTTAAGAGAATCAAAACAGAAGTAAAGAAAATTATTATTAGTTAAGATGTTAAAAGAAGTTAAAATTATAAATTTTAATTAGCTGAAATTCAAATCAATGTCAGTGTTTAAATTTTTAAAAAAACTGTTGCTTCGTTTGATTAAAAAAAATTTTTGCAATTTATTTAAATTTATTTTTGCAAACAGTCCTGTTTCCCCTTGAAGTCATTTAGATTTGTGTTAAATAGTTTTGCTTAAAAATTAAAAAACAATCTTCATACTTTAAATAAACTATAATTTGAAATGAATTTCTATACAAAATCTGCTCTAAAATTAAAATTCCATCAATGTTCCTTGAAATCTAATTATACTAAATATAATACTGGCTCAGTGGTTGAGGTAGTAAGCGTGATAGTTCAGTGGTTAAGGCACTAAACTGTCGTCGTGAAGAACTGGGGTTCGATACTCAGTGGCGGTTTAAAGCTCACCCAGCTTCAGATGTATGGGTACCAGCTTGTCAATGAAGTAATTATGTATATAATACTAACCACATTGCCACAATCATACCGTTGGTCACAAAATCGTAAAGCCTTAACTTCCATGACCCCCTCACCCAGAACGGGCTGTTGCGTGAAAGCTTTACTTTTTTACACTGCTATTCTTAATAGCGTAATAGTGTTCTTTGAAAATAGTTTAAATGCATTTTTATATGAAGTTTTAAAGTTTTTTAAATAAAATTCAGTTTCCAAATAATGTTTATTTTGTTTTTATTGGCTCAAGATGTAAAACAAAATCAATCTCTATGCGTATGTGAAAAAAGGATTTTTTTAATATTAATTATTTTAATATCACGCACATTTAAAATTTTTTTAATTAGAATAACAACCTGTAAGGTAAATGTTTCTTTATTTTTTTTAATAACATTTTAAAAAAAGGGCAAAACTCTTTGATTTAGCGATCATATAGAAATGAATTTTAGAAATCGTTTTACTATATTTTTGAAATACAGAATGATTTTGGTTTGGAACAACAAACTGTTTTACAGCAATTGTTTTTGATTTTATCTTAAACCTAATTTTATGTTGTTTTTTTAAATAAAAAAACGCCTATACAAATTTTTCCATACTTTAAGAGGAACTCACTGTTGCTCTATATACTTTACATCACGAAAAGAACTTTGTAAAGTTATAAAGAAGAACAAACAAAAAATTAATATTAAAGAAAGGAATTACCTTCTTGTTGCTGAGGACTTAGCTGAATTACTTCAGCCAAAGCAACGGCCAACAAACCAGCAAGAAACAGACCAGTCTTCATGGTTATAGTTTGAAGAAGTGGGAATGAAACGATAAACTTGCAAGACTTTGCAAGCTGCTTTTAAATGCCTCCTTATCAAAATTAATATTAAATAGTATGAGAAATACCTGCTGTTGAAGATTAAATAACTGCGCGATCATGGATCTTTGTTTATCAAATTGAAAACAGGATATGTAAATAAACCTTGTAAATTTTGAATGAAATGAAATAGACTGTGTAACATTTTATTATTTTTGTATATTTGAAATACTCAGATAACATTTTTATTAATGATTGCTATATGACGTTCCGATTTGTATGAGATCATACAAATTTATTCTATAAAATTTTTAATAATTTTATTCGTCCTGATTTTTAAACTAAACTGCATATTTATAGATTTCTTCTAGTAATAATTTCGCATTTGTGAAATTTATAATAAGTACAGTGTGTCTCTTGTTTTATCATATAAGCGCTCGCAGCAAAAAGTGCAGGAATTACATTTTAGGTTCAAAACGTAGGTGCAAATTCAGGTGAAAAATAAGTTTTTAAAAAAAACGTGGTTCTTACCGTGATGTTCTAACTAAAAAAATATGCGATTCCCGTGAAATGTACTTAAAATATTCCTGATAAAAATGTTTCTGTATTAAATATTCCTTAAATATCGCACAAGATTTGTTTTTAATAAACGCTTATTTTTAAAATAACGTCAAACGTATTTCAATTTATAGCAAATGGAAGATTTTAGAATTTTACGTTACAGAAATGACTTTGAAATTATGTAATTTTGTTTAAACAATTGTGAAAACTATTAATGCAATTGTGAAAACTGTTAAATGCGAAAACTATTTTTCTTATTATTGAAAAATTATGAATTTAAGAGCATACTTTAGTCACAAATGGCTTCAATTTTGCTTTACTTATTATTTAGTTTGCAGTAAATTATTTTTTTCACATAGTAAGTTGAATCTGTTACAAAGACTGCAGAACTTTTTAAACTAAATAAAAAAAAAGGTTGACTGAAAACATGTAAAATCAAATGTTCCATAAAAAAGAATGAAAATTCCATCGTTCAAACGAAAAAAGAAACCATAGAAAAAAGTAAAGATTACGGTTCATACTTTCCGACAAAAATTGTAGTTTTTTTTTATTAGTCTTTAATTTATTGAAGACAGCGTAATTTATACTAATTTATACATTACTAAAAAAATGAAAATCTAATTTATATTTAACGAAATTTATTTAAATATTTGGTATATTCAAAAACAATTGTGAAGAGAGAATCCGATAGTCTCGGAAAACTTTGAAACTTTGAATTCGGAGAAAAACTACTGGGTGTAATGAATAAAAAAGACTTGTACTTTCTAAAAAACACACGGTGAGAAATTGGGTGTTTGGATTAAACTGTTATAAGGAGTATATTGGGTAATATATAACTGCTATATTGGGTATATAGGTAAAACTATTTTGAAGTTGATGTATAGGTCTTGTAACTTAAATCATATATAAAGTCTTACTTTCGAGTGTGTATTAAGGCGCCTACGGGGTAACTGCGTAAGAAATATGAGATTCTCAACTTTCAGAAACTTATTCATTGAGGACTTCAAACTTGTCTCTTCCTTAAAGAAAAAGGCGAGCGTTTTATGATTCATTCTAAAAAAATATTAATATTATTAAGCAGCTCTCAAAGTAGAAAAAAACTCAGTTAATAATACTAATATCATAACTTAGAGTAAGAATTTTTTTTTTTTTTTTAGTTTTTCAGAACAATACACTTTGCATCCTTTTGCAAAAACAAGGAAATTTAACACTAGCAAAAACACATTGATGTAAAACTGAATATTTGAAAAAAGGCTGCATGCATAAAAAGGCTAATGNAGAAGTGCCCTGCAGTCCACAAAAAAAAATGCTTAAGTAGCTTAGCATTATTAAAGTATTTGTATATTTAATATTTTTATTTGATAAAACCTAATCAGTTTACACAGCAGTGGGGCCCCATTTTTTAATTTGCCCCAGGGCCCTTGGTTACCTAGCTACGCCACTGCGTACATGTAACATAATCGTACTCGTTGCACATAACTTTTTTACCAATTTCAGTTAATTAGATTTATTGAGTTAATTTAATCACTCCCATTCAAAATCCACTGACTTTTATCTCTTGTTTTCAAACATTTTACGGATACTGGGAAATGAAACTACGGCTGCTGGGCAATATGATTCGAGGTTGAAAAAGGAGGGACATCTTTGGCATTTTAAATTTTATAATTGGAAATAAAAATATTGCTAAGATATAGGTATCAGCAGATAATTGTGCATTTAACGCCAGAAATCAAGTAAATTTGAGCTTTTTTTCAATGTTGCAGACTAGCATTGCTGTAAACAAGTACATTTAGAATAATGAAAAGGAAGTTTCGAGCATCTCTCTAAAATTAATTACATTTTTTAATCGTTTCCATTCTCAGATGAATATTTGGCTGAAAGTTGGAGCTTTTCGTTTTTATAATAATTTTCATTAAAATAGTTACCATATTGGGGATGCAATCTAGAGCTTTCCCCAACTGGAGTATCCCGGAAACTTTTTGACTGCGAAATGTCTTTACTTCTGATATTTTCTACTAATAAGTAGTGATTATCTGAGCGAAGTTCGAGAGTTTGATCCCCACGCACCGAAGAATCCCCGAGTGCAAATTGATGGCTAGTTCATGTTAAACCTTTCTGGGTTACAAAGTCCTTCAAGTTCTCAATAACTCTGGGAGTACTGGATCGGAAATTGATCGTACTCGGGTTCAGGTCAAAATTACGATCTGCGGATGGATAAGTGAGTGTGTGAATTTGTCCTTCTTGTATAAATACGTATGCATTTTGTCTCCGGATCATCCTCTGGCATATTTCCCAGACCGTCGCCAATAGCCCAATGTGCAGCCCCAGTTTGACGTTAATAAAAGTACCGAAAAGTACCATTACCAGAGCGAGCATCTTCATCGAATTAGTCTTTTCTTTCACTCTGTGATTTAAGACAACTTATGAACAGAACCCATATTCTTCGCTGTTGGGCACTTCATGGCTGCGACTTCGAAATCATCTGAAATTGGAGAGCCTTTGACAGTTTTTCCTGTCCCTCTTATTTGATTGTAATCATAAACCCTTGATTGGGATATTGTTGTAGAAATTTAAAAAAGAATTAATAAAATAAGAAATAGAAATTTAAAAAAAAGGTTTACCATAAATTATAAATAGTTGTTCTTAAAATGAATTAGACTAATTGTACTATGAAAAATTCTGGATCTAATTACAGTAAAAAATATCAGCACTGAAGGTGCCAGTACATTTTGGCGTAAAATCTATCTTTACCGTAAAATTTTATGAGTTTGTATCGAAAATATGGCATATTAAAATTTGTGCATTAATATTTCGTGTGAAATTAGCTTGATTAACAAATTAATAAAATGCATAGAGGTATTGATTCTTTATAAAATATTTTTTTATCCTTTATTACCTGTAATATTTATTTTTCTTGTTCTACACATCTATTATTACGTTTTTTGTTTTGCCTATTTTCTAAAGTAATAGTTTAAGAAGTTGTTTCTCTATTATAACGATAAATTTGAAAATAAACTTTTTATCCGGTGCCTTATTTACCGTTTGCTTAAATTATCAAACGTTTTACAATTATTATTTTTTGGATTAAAGTACAAATTGGAGATAAAGAGACCCGTTACGCCATCAAAAACAAAAACAATCAGCTTCATGCGCAATGTTATGCTTGCACAAATTGTATTTAATATATCAATATGATTGATAAGCTAAGTTAGAAGTTGCTCTAACAATTATTGAATGATATTAAATATTAATACGTATTAATTGATATTAAATGTTATTTCAAAGAATTCCTTTAAATCAGAACTTTTTTGTATTCACCAATCAATCTTAATCGAATCATCAGAAAAAGTTTTCATATTCTATTTTGAATTTATTTTCATAATGGTTTTCATCGCATAAGCAAAATGCATAGAACCATTTTAAAAAAGAGAGTCAAATAGAAACAAGTTATCAAATAAAATTGAAAGTTTTAAGTAGCAAATTTTTTTAATAGACATTTCAAATGTTCTGTTTTACGCTGCATATTACGTTGTTTTTTCACAAGTTTTTAAATGCTTACTAAGGAATCTAGTTAGGGTAAGATTATACATAGGCAGGTAGGATTACGCTTGCTGCCTTCAATCGTACTAGATCTCCTCAGTTACTTAATAATTATTGAGAATGTGTATTGTTTCATTTTATATTAGGACTAAGAATATAAGACTTTTTTGAAAATTAGATTTTTTGAAATATTCAAACGAATTCGATAAAATTTTGTATTTTCCATGAAAATTGCATATTTTAAAATGATGTATATATTTGCATACCTTATCATTCAAAAACTTTTCGACTATTATTAAAAAAAATAATAAAGAATAATAAATATTTAATGAAATTTATTTTTTTCACAGAATAATCTTTGGATAAACGAATTTTATAAGTGCATGCAGAAAATTTTCTATTCGCTTAGAAAGTTCTCGAGGTAAGGTGAAATACGCAAAAAATAAAATTACCATTATGAGGTACAAACGTTTGATCCCTCTATGGCCAAACTATGGGGACCATATTTCCCGAATTACGGCTGTCCTCTATATTTTGGTGGTTAAAAAGCCAAATCCGTCGAAAAAAGGTACGTTCAGTCACCGAAAATACGTTTTTGTGTCTGATTTTGTACTTGAAATATCGTCTGCCCTAATTAATTTATATAATATATCATATAAATTCGGGATAGAAAAGAGTTGCACGAAAAGAACACACTATTTCTCTATAAATTCGGGATAAAAAATAGTTTTGTGATAGAATTGTTCTTAATGAATATTTTAAATATGCATAATGTTACTATATATTAGGAAACTTTTGACTTGATTTTTATAAAAACTTACATCTGATAAGCAAAAAGTACAGTATATGTTTAGAGTGACACAAATGGAAAGAATCAAATAAAATTGTATNATAAAAAGGTGCAAAAAATAAAATTACCATTATGAGGTACAAACGTTTGATCTCTCTCTTGGCCAAACTATGGAGACCATATTTCCCGAATTGTTATTTTTCTCTATATTTTGGGGGTTAAAAATCCAAATCCGTCGAAAAAGGGTACGTTCAGTCACCGAAAGTACGTTTTCGTGTCTGATTTTGTACTTGAAATATCGTCTGCCCTAATTAATTTATATAATATAATATATAATTTAAATTCTGGATAGAAAAGAGTTGCACGAAAAGAACACACTATTTCTCTATAAATTCGGGATAGAATAGAGTTTTGTAATAGAATTGCTCTTAATGAATATTTTAAATATGCATAATGTTACAATACATTAGGAAACTTTTGATTTGATTTTCATAAAAACTTACATCTGATAAGCAAGAAGCACAGTATGTGTTTAGAGAGACACAAATGTAAACAATCAAATAAAATGGCATAATTTTCTAAAAAAGGTAATAAAGCTGCAAAGAGCAATAATGAACGTTTTATAAGTTTCAATTAAATCGCTATGCATCGCTTTTTCAGAAAGCGTTTTTCAAACTTGACTTTTACTTTTATGTTAATAAGAGCTTCAGAAGCAAATTTTACGATAAAATTTTAGAGTGACGCTCATAAAAAATATTTAGCTTAAAAAATTATAATTTCTTACTTATTTATTTTTTGCAAAATTTCTTAAATTTACCTTGTATTATTACATTTTAGAACAATTTTATTTCAAGGAAATCTTGCTTATTTTTGCTGATACTTTAAAAACAATTTATACCTCGGAAATTACTGTGCCAGCAATTATATAAACCACTATTTATCATTACCTATTAGAACATTTATTTTGTGGAAATTTGCTTTTATTTTTACTTACTTATTTATTTAGCTGCTCTAGAATTAGCAATAAATTTTGTAAAATGTTGTATCTCAAAAACAAATAGAACTATATCATTTTAAAGTATAGCATGATTAGGTACTATTTATTACAAAATAGAAATTTTCATTGTGAATATTTTTTGATAAACCTTCTAAATATTCAGTGTATGACTAAATATTATATTGATTTAAAAAAACATGCATCTTCCTAACTGCAACTTTCATAATAATTTAAATCTCAGAGTAACAGCATAAATATCATTCGAAAGAAGTTTTCACAGTTTTTAATCCGCTTACAAGAAGTAGGGTTAAAAAAACAAAAAACAAACAATTTAATGCGCTGAACTTCTTTGGGCATAATTTTGTAGTGCGGTTTAATACTGTTATATTGATAATTTACTTTTCTCAATTAAATTTAATATTAAATTTAATGAAGAAAATTAAATACTGAATTTAAATACTGAACATAAAATAACAACTAAAAGTTTAAAAAAAGATTTATACATAATCGAAATAATTTTTTTATACTTCTACTAATAATCGCTTTGAAAAATACAAAATAAGCTTTTATAGTAAAGCCTGGAACTTATTCTTTGTTAATTTTGATGAAGCAAACAGTTCATCATCAATGGATAATTTAGAAATGATGTTTTCATATCAATCATGCGAATTGATAAGCAAGGAGTAAGAAAACACAACATTCTTCTAATTCATAAAAACGTAACAAATTCTTCACTTCCGAATTTTTCAAATCAACTCGTAATTATATTCAGTTTATAAAAAATATACATTTTTAAGATTTCATTGCTTAAAAGTGTTTTGAGAATGAATGGAATTTTTATTAATCCTAAAATTATCATAAAGCTAATAAAGAATTATTACCTAGAGATGAATCAACAGCATATGGTACAGTTGCATAATCATTTGTCTTTTTTATCATTTGTAAATATACTATATTTGTATTCAATCATCAGTCTTGTTCATTAAAATACCCATCAATAAAATCGAATTCAACTTTATTAAATGTAATCAAAATAAATAAATATTAAAATTGTTGTTCAGAATCCAAAACTTTTCCGACAGAAATGAGTTTTGAAATAGTTTTCAATTTAAAAAAAAAAGGATTTAAGTAATTTATTCACAGCTTCAGTTCAGAATTTCGACGTCACCCCTGATAGTTTTTGATGCAAGCAAAATAGTTTTCATTATTATTTTTATATTATTTTCACAGAATAAGAAACATTTTATGTACTAAATTGTTCTGCAGCATTTGTTTTAAATTTTCCGAAAAGTTAAAATACATTTTCAGTTTTTATATATTTATTAGAAAGTATGAAGATTGATTGATATATTATTATATGATTGATAATAAGGTGGTAAACTTGTAGCATAACTTTCCATTAAGGTGGTAAACTTTCTAATCATATTTAATATCATGGGAAACGCCTGCTGCTATTGATTAAAGTAATATAACAGTATCATAAATATCACTTTAAATTCTTATTGCTGTTTTCAGTAACAATCCATTTCAGCACAAGATAATGTATTTAAAAAATATTTTGTTTGGTTCCTTTTGCCTATAAAAGTAGTTATTCAATTTCGTTGATCAAACTTATTGTTAAGAATATTGCTAAATAGAATTTAGAACCACCCACTAGTTTAAAAAGACACACACACATATATAATTATATATATATATAATTAATTATATATTATATTTATATAT
>NC_092210.1:54276288-54337600 GCF_043381705.1 Parasteatoda tepidariorum | reverse complement strand
CACTTCTAAAATGAAAGAATATATATATATATGCATGCTTAGGAAAGATGTATAGGAATGTTTTTAGAAGATGAGTTCGGTACGCAAAATAAAAATAAATAAATGAAATGAAAAAAGGATCCTATTAATAATATTCTTTTGAGTTTGTGACACATGATAAGTATTCATAACTGTTTATTTGTTATATTATAAAATTTTATTTGTAACTAGCTATAAGCGTTAGTAATTTTAAGTGTTTTTATGTGTCACTAGCTCCCTCTGTGTTCACGAAAATAACACAAAATGTGAATATGAGGGAAAAAAAATCATTTTCAATTTGTGTTCTATTTTTTATTCAAATTTCAAATGATTGTGACATTATTTATCGAATTTATTTCTGTATTAAACCATTGCTGACTTATCTGCATTTGTACTCGATTAACTGGCCACTGCGATGACAAAAACTAATCACAAGTCTAAGTGTTTAGCAGAGTTGGTCTTTTTATTGATAAAATTTGTCCGATTTTAAACACGTACACATGTTGCCTTATATTGATGTCGAAGCAAATCAGATATAAAAATTTAAAAAATGGATTCATGTAATGACACGAAGAAAGTGGCAACAATAAAAGTTATCTATTAACAGAAGTTGTGGGAAATGTACAAAAAAAATCAATGTTATATCTTTTATTATTTTTTACATTCTGGTAATTTTCAAATAAATTTTACAATAAGAAATGGTGTATTCAGAGAAGTTTTGTGAAATGTAAGAAACGTATCTAGTAGTGCAGATATGACTTGTTTTTTTTCTTTCTTTTTTTTTAATTTTGGTGATTTTCAATATTTTATTATGAGGCAATTATTCAAGAAATTTAAAATTTTAGTTTCTAAGTTTTTGACCCCTTAAACTGAGTTTTAATTACTAATAAGGATCGAAGCACTATAAAGAAAGTCAAATGAATTCAATTAAAAGGGAACTACCACACGTGTTTTTGTAAAGGAGACTCATTTCCTACAAATTAGTAAAAACCATTACGTTTTATTTATTTATATTTTTGAAGATTTTATAATTTAAAACTATTGCTTATGCGAAATTACTCTTTAAAATAAAATATTTAATAAAAATTATGATAAATTTGATAATTTTAGTTAAATTGAAGCTATATAAATTTCATTAAGAGACACAAGCCGATGTAAAACAAATTCATTTTATAAAAACTTACATTTGTTGAGTGATTCTTAAAGATAGGGGAACAGAAAGCATGTACTCTTCAATGTATTACACTTAGAGTTATTTAGAAATTTTTATTGAATATTTTATATTAATTTATATAAAATTATAAATAAATTTTTGTATTATAGAGAGTTTCATGAATTTTGTAATAAAAATTAATTACGAGACGATTATTCGGTGTTGGTGATTGACAGCGAGAAGAGAGGTCTACATCCTAGTATTTGTTTTCTTTAAAGAAAAAGAGTGATGATTTATAAAATATCAACATTTTTTGTCCTCTATACAAATTAATTAATTCCTTTTAGTATCATATAGTTACAATATTTCGTTGCTTGGAGATTAATGCAGTCTAGCTGCGTCATTTTTTTTTATTAAATATGCTTTGACCAAAGAGCTTTCAATTTCAAAATTATTTGCCTTGTACTTTTTGTTATAAATAAGCTTCTAAACTATTATACTTTGATCATTGACTAGAGACATATTATTTATTATCATTTTATTCGCTTCCTCTGAAAATGAATGAATTTCCATTTCCACATGATTTTCCATTTTAACTGTTTCATTTGAGTTTTAACAGTTCTGTTTAAGTATAAAGTTTAAAAAATTGTATTAAGTTACTACAAATTAAATGAGAAAGTTACCTTTAAATGTCTAAAAAGAATGCACATAATAATAATAGTTAATTTTCAAGGAAAAATGCAAATAAAATTACTAAAAATAACTATAAATAACTATCATAAGATTCATAAGAAGAAGAAATAAAAATAATAATAATAAGAAAAAAACTCCTAATAGAAATTAAAATTGTTTACAACTTATTGTTTTAGTAAGACTTATTAGTCTATTAATTAGTCTATAACAAAAATATAGATATAATCTTCGCTGAATCCTTTATTTTATGATTTCAAAAGAAAAACTTCTACTTATTCATTAAAAGTCAAACATAATTTTTGAATCTAAAATCTACAACTGTAATGTAAAATAAAAATTCCAAGAATTCGTAACAGTTGTAATTCTTGGAAGTTCGTTTTTTAATTGTCCTAACATCAAATTGCTTATGAAAAATTTTGTCAAAATATTGTTTAAATAAAAATATCTCATACATGTAAAACATGTCATAGATGTTTAAACAAAAACGCCTATGTTCTCAGCATATGGTCGTAAATTATGTATTTATGCATATACTGAATTTAAATATTTAAATCACGTACTATGTAAAACAAATTCTTTATAGAATTATAGAAAGTTATTTAATTCCCCATTTAAGATATCTGTAAAAGTGACATTGGATTGTAAATTTCGAATTATCTATAACATTCTTAGTTTAAACTTCCTTCCCAACTTTACTCTTAATCATTCAGCATTATTAAAATTAATTTCTGAAAAATGGAATAATATATTTTAAAAATAAAACAAAATAAAATAAATCATTCCCTTTATAATTTATTAGTCACAGTATTGAAGCAATTGTAAAGTTTCTTAACAATTGTACATTTTGTTGACTCTTTCGATATCATTTCTGGTCATTCCTTGCTTGTTGTAAGGGTCAGACAATTTCTGTCCATTTCTGGCCACCATGGTGTCTTTTCCGTTTGTGGAGAAAGATTTGTTGCCGTAAATCATGATGGAGTTGTAGTCAAAAGTATTGTACAAGACATTTTGGTGGGGTGAAAGCTTGTTGAAGTTAAATCTCATGTCTATGCAATAGAGTAAAAGAAAACATTATTAGATTTATTGCTATACTGAAATGTATGAAATTGCAAAATTATATACATTACGCATTTTTCTTTCTAATGTTTTAAGGTTAGATAATTTTATTCATTAAGGTAGTTAAATATTATTTATAAGCTCATTCAAAGCATTTTCGGTTTTATAATAAAAATGCATGAATAATTATTGTGCATTTCAATCAGAAAAACTTATTTACAATATAACGGCTTAAATTAAAAAGTAGCAATGTATAGAAAATAGTTTATTTTATAACCGTCGCTAAACTACTGACCCAATTTTCAGTTTACGACTAATAGAGAAAAAGGGATCTCCAAAATCAAGTATTGGGAAAAATTTAAGCTTGTTTAGAACATTTTGTATAGAACTAATCCACATATGCGTTACATAATTCGAAAACTTCTCACGGTTAGCTTGGCATTAAGGCTTCTCTAACCCTTAATCCGTACACCACTAATGATGTATTACGTCAGCACTGTATTTGGTGCAAGCTAGGTACAGAATTTGCATCAACCAGCCATCATAGGTATTAAAATCCAGTCTACCTCATTGGGGGGCGTGCGCTCTACGCTCTGATCCTATTAAAAATTTTGGAATAACGATTTGATAGTTTGTGATTTTTTTAAATATCTGCATTTATTCTTAAACCAACTTCTCTTTCGCTTATATTTTAAGGAGTAACAAAAATTCATTTTATATAATTTTTTCCCTAAATTATGAAATGTTTTTATCACGCTTATTATGTTGCGTAAAAAAGTAAGTGTTTCATTAAACGTATGGTAAAAAAATCATACTGTAAAATAAATGGAAAATGGTACGGTAAAAAAATGGTCATATGGTAAAAAAACAATTGTCAGAGAATAATAAAAACATGAGAAATACTCACTTTCGGCGACGTTTTCAAGGTAGATGATCAAATATGAATCTCTGTCTGATCTGCTCTGTTCGTGGTAGAATCCAAGGGCGTGTCCCAACTCGTGGACTACGGTTCCTGCGTACAAGCATCCATTTCCAAGAGATACAGCTTGTTCACCATTGATTTTTCCCACATAGGAATAGCACCTTTTTAAATTACATATGGAAATTTCATTATCCTAATTATCCTAATTTATTATCCTAATTTATTCATTCAGTTTCAATGAACTGTTTATTTACAAGTGTATGACAAACAAAGGAAGGTGGAATATAAAATTATTAAGATTCGAATGTCCATTGTGTGTATCCTTCCCAAGGCATGCAGTCCCACATCTCAATGGTAAACTAGTTCCATTCATACGTAAAGTGGCATTTATTTATGAAAATATGTGCCCCAGTAGTGGTCATGCATTTTCAGCATTGTTGGCATTAAGGGTGCATAAATTTTGTCTTTAAGAAATATGTATGTTTTGTCTTTCCAAATTAATCCCAATGACAAGAATTCCAAAGGAATGTCTCACTGCTGTTCTGGGGTATATTGATTTAAACATGCTAAGGAACAAAGCATGAATTCCATTAGAATGTGTTCTGTGTGACCAAAGGTGCACACATTTAACATGTGCGGTATAGACCACAAATTTAAGTGTAAGTATTTTTCATTCTTTAACCATTCTTTGTTCGGGGTATAGATATAAATAAAGTCCTTAGAAATATTTAAATGCGTACACAGAATCCCTTACTCATATCTAATCATTTCCAATATTAAGCACAGGAAAATGAAAATGATAAAAAGGAGTTTGTTTGCCAGATAAAATCCAAAAGAGGTTTATGTTTTCATCAGGGACTAAAACAATTAAAAAGGAGACTTTTTTTGCTTTTATGTCTTAAATTAGATGGGGAATTTTATTTTTGAATACTAAAATTAGCTTAAGGATATTTTAAGTTTCGGAATTTGTGGTAAAACTTGAGCTGTAAGCTTAAACATACAAATTGTTGAGGACATATTATTGAAAAGATTTTCAATATCAGCATTCGCTTTGAAAACTTTAGACAATGATTCACTTAATGCAGTTCCGACTTAAACCGCATTATTGGTACTTTTATCCCAATTATATTGAACCTTTACTAAAAAATTTTGAACCTTTACTAAAAACTTGAACCCCACAGTAAAAATTTCAGAATCAAATTACCGTAAAAAGTAAAGAGACTTAGGGTGTCAGTACTTATTACCGTGAATTCCTTTTTTAACTGTGTTTTATGGCAAAAAAATCTGATATACCATAATTTTTACATTAATAGTTACTGCGAAATCACTGTTATCTCTGTGATTAAATAAGAATTACTCTAAAATAAAGGTTAAAAAAATTATGGTAAAAATGGATGCATTTAAGTGTAATTTGATCAGGAATAATGTAATAATGTACAATTTACTTGATAGAATGGTTCAGCGGAACAATTTACTATGACTGCAAATAATTCATAAAGTTTCAAAAGTCAAAGTTTACTAAAAATGTTTAACTATGAAGTTGAATAATATGTAGTGATTTTTAAAACCAATTGATTAATTAATGATGTTTAGCAGCTTTAAAAACTCTTCTAAGACGTGATATCTCAATTCGTTCCTCAAATCAAGTCATACAAGTTATTACTTTTCTGTAGAAAAGTACTTTTTTATTACGGAAATCAATTAAAACTATTCTTACCCTTGTCCAGAAAAGATCTTGATGTAGTTTTGTTCGTTTGACCTTGGAACGAATCGGACGCAAGTGTTTCTGTGGTAATCATTAAAGCCTTGGTTGATGACATTCTGTGCATTGCCTTTAGAAGTGAAAAAATAAAATAAAAACTATGAAAAATCCGTTTTTTAATGTTTTTTTTAAAGTGTTAAAGAGAAAAAGTTACAAGACGGAGCAGTAAAGAAGAGTAAAGATTCTAAACTATCCAAATACTATTTATTTTTACTAAAAATTTGTATTACTACTCGCTTTTGAAATTAAGATCTACAATTCTATGATAATTCTACTCTTAGAAGGAATCATACGCAATATCTGAAGCTCTAACAAGGCACGCAGGAATGCTACACTTCGAAAGAAATTTCCATTGCATAAATACGGGGTGAGATCTTGAAATAAAAATATATAATGTTATTTAATTACTTTAGTTATTTTTAAAAAAGTTACAAAAGAGTTATAAATCGTAAAGAGTTAAAAAATATTGTTATTAAAACAGAATATTTTTAAACAGAAAAATATTCCAATTCGAAATAGAGCTAATTTTAAGACAACACATTTTACGAGATAGGACAAAGAGTTGTAGTTGATGGGACAAAGATCTGATAAAGTTAAAATATTATAATTCTAAATCTGATTCTCGAACTAATTTTCTCTTATTCTTAGAGACAATTATATTTCTAGAACTAACTTTAGGACAGCACATTTATAGAGGCAGGACAAAGAGTTGTCAAGATTGACAAAGTTGAAAAATCGTATTCTTCTTTCATTAAAAACAACACTATGATTTGAGTATAAATCAGTGGAATATCCTACAAAATATTACGATTTGTGCAGCAAAGTTTTCTTCTTTTTGGAAAAACTTACTAACAGCAGCTTCATCAAACTTGATATTACTAAGCAGTTTTTATATATCATATGATAATCTGCATTTGTTTAACACTTCTAAAATGAAAGAGTTTATGATTATTATTATTTCTTTTTTGCTGAAAATATTTTAATCTATGGTGTACAGAGTTTTCATAAGTATATTTTAAGGGTACTCTTTTTTTCTTATATTTTGATATTATATTATACATAAAGATATTCAGAGATGTTTTGGGGACAATTAGAGTACATATTTTGGATATGATTACTTTTAATCATCTCAATAAGTTTTATTAATAAATTCATTATACACATAAATGTATTAATTTTACGAAGTTTTAAAAATTTTCTAATAAAGAATCTTCGACTCTGTTTAATCTCTACAATATTTTGTGTTATACAAATGCCATGCTCTTCATAATTTATAACTAATTCTCGTAAAAAACTTTGCTACTAAAATATAAAAATAGGAAAAATTCAGTTACAATGTCAACTAGTTAAATTCAATTAAAACACTATCCTCAGTTAAAAATTGTATTCTTACTCAAAGAAGAGTCAATGACGTAGGGTACACGTGCATTTGGCCACCTGTAGTGATTTCCAACAATTGCATTACGTTCAGCATCCTAGAAAAAAATAATTTTGGCGATAAACATAAACTAATTTAAAATGAGCTAGTATTGCTTATTTTCTGCAGATAACAAGGCTTATTTTACGTATTTCGTGCAGCGAATTTGTTGTAAATTAGATATAAATTTTGTTTTTGAAATTTTCTTATTTTAGTAATCATTTTCAAATTCATAGGCTATGCATATTATGACAATAAAGGAAATTGAAGCACAAATTTTAACTTTATTTTTAAAATCTCAAAATGTAATAATAATTCTAAATATTTTACTCTCAAGTATGGTTATACTTTAAATATTTCTTACTGCAATATTATATTATCTCTAAATGTAGTATAGCTAATGATAAAAACTATTTTTACAGTTGTCATAAGACCATGCAATTTTCAGAATTTACCTATAGTGAACGTGGCATTTAACTATATAACGTTTCATATCAATTTTTCAAAATACGTATATATTATTTTTTAATAAACATTATAGACTATTGTTTTTGAATTCGAATTCGTAAAACCATCAAATTGTCGTTGCAAATAAAAGAGAAGATTTTAACCATATATAAATCTAACCCTCCATGGTTAACTGAACATGAATCAATAATTATTCAGTATTACGAATACTTATTTATCTAGATTATTTATTTGAAATAATACAGTAAGTTATATATTTGACATTAAAGAGGTTTTTAGCTAAAACGAAATATTGTGTATGGGTGATCAAATTTTTTATTATTTTTATTTATGGGTTTCAATGATCTCTTTTTCATTTCAAAAATTATAAGTTCACCAAGCAATGTACTTTGTTCAAATTCTACAAGCGTCAAGATCTTGAGCAAAATTGTAATTTGGTGGGGGTTTAAATAGTTTTATATACACTAGATATAATTTTTAAGTAACTTTTTTTTTACTTTTTCTCAGTATTTTTTTCTTTCGTTTTTTTGATACATCGAAACGTAAGACAGATGTAAAAAATAGTTTTGTACAAATAGCAAACTCATCACTATAATTTTTAGTTATTTTTAAAACATAACTATGATATCATTAATATAATTATAAAACAGTGATAATTTAGGGAAACTTGTGCTTTGCACAAAAAAAATATATACTTACAAAAGGTCCGTCAATACCAGCCATGTCTCCATCGTACAAGTCAGGGTTTTGCATAGCCAATCTAGCCTCTAAAAGAAAAAATTAAAAATTTTAGTCACTAGATATTTAAAGTAAGCAAGTTTCGTTACATGTAAGCTAGTTAAGTTACTGTAAGCAAGTTTCTTTATCTGCTTTCACTATGCATTTTTTGTACATTAAACCATTTTACGTAAATTTCCCTCGATACATTACAATAGTTAAAAAGAATATTTTTTTAAGAATCAATTTATTGTATTTTTATCCCTTTATCATAGTATTTAATCAAATTTCAGTTTTATCCCAATAAGCTCGCAATTGTAGTCATTCGCCAAACTCAGCAATTTTAGTCAAATTTTTAACCTATCGTTCTGAAAAAAGCAATTAATCAAGCATGCATAGCTCCCAAACATTTGGCTCAATTTCCTTGGACAATTTCAAAATATCTTCAAAATTCTTTTTGTACCTAAAATGGAATTGCAGCAATTGTGTAAAAAAATATTAAAATCGTTGAGTGCAAAATACATTTTGGAAAACGCACTAAAGAGTTATTTTTTATTATGAATTCATTTTATGGTGAATTATTAATTATTCGAAATTTCGGACAATATAATTAACTTGGCTATTACTTTTTTTCAGTTCAAAAACTAATAGTTAAAAAGTATTAAGCCTCTGTTAATTTAATACAATTTAAGCCCGATAACAAGATAAAAGTGTTAAACTTCTCTGTAGAGAAAATTTATAATACTTCCCTTATTATTAACTTTTAGTTTTACCAAAAATTTTTTCAACAATGAAGCAATTAATAATTTTTTACGTATTTCAAATCCTATAAAATTTTTGTGATTAACCAATACGCTTTTAAAAAAATATAATTAATCAATTTGTATCTTTTATGAATAATAATTATTAATATGTTAGAGATTTCTTTGTTCATATAAAAGTAAGGCACTTTTAAATCCATTATTGTTAAATATGTTTAAAAAATTTATTTACTAATATTATTTATCTACACAAAGAAATATGATGCAAACCATGATAAACATGGTTGGAGTAAATGATGATCGTACTACAAGATTACGATGATTTCAATCTAGAATATGGGTCTGGCTAGATTATTTTTCCACCAGTACAAGCCAATAAATCAATTGAGGATATTTAAAAACAGAAGTAAAAAATATTATTATTAGTTAAGAACTTAAAAGAAGTTAAAATTATAAATTTCAATTAGCTGAAATTCAAATCATTGTTAGTGTTCAAAATTTTTAAAAAACTGTTGCTTCCTTTTGATAAAAATTTTTTTTTCAATTTATTTAAATTTATTTTTACAAAAGTCCTGTTTCCCCTTGAAGTCATTTAGATTTGTGTCAAATAGTTTTGCTTTAAAATTAAAAAAACAATCTTCATACTTTAGATAAACTATGATTTGAAATGAATTTCTATACAAAATCTGCGCTAAAATTAAAATTCTAACAATGTTCCTTAGAATCTAATAGTACTAAATACGGTACAGGCTCAGTGGTTAAGGTACTAAAAGTAATAGTTCAGTGGTTAAAGCACTAAACTGTCGTTGTGAAGAACTGGAGTTCGATCCTCAGTGGCGGCTCAAAGCTCACCCAGCTACAGATGTATGGGTACCAGCTTGTCAATGAAGTAAAGACTGCCTGTATGTAATACTGACCACATTGCCACAATCATTTTGTTGGTCACAAAATCGTAAAGCCTTAACTTCCATGACCCCCTCACCCCGAACGGGCTGTTGCATGAATGCTTTACTTTTTTACAGTGTTACCCTTAATAACGTAATAGTGTTCTTTGAAAAAAGTTTCAATGCATTTTTATATGAAGTTTTAAAGTTATGATGCAGTCCAAATAATGTTCATATTGTTTTTATTGGCAGAAGATAGAAAACAAAATCAATTTTTATGCATATCCGAAGAAAAGATTTTTTTTTATACTTATTATTGTAATATCACGCAAATTTAAAAAATTTTTATTTAGAATAACAGCTTGTAGGGTAAATGTTTCTTTATTTTTTTTAATAACAACATTTTAAAAAAGGGCAAAACTCTGTGTTTTAGCGATCATAAGGAAATAGATTTTAGAAATCGTTTTACGATATTTTTGAAATGCAGAATGATTTAGGTTTGGAACAACAAACTGTTTTACAGCAATTGTTTTTTGATTTAATCTTAAACTTAATTTTAAGTTGTTTTTTTAAAGAAAAGAAAACGCCTATACAAATTTTTTCCATACTTTAAGAGGAACTCATTGTTGCTCTATGTATTTTACATAAGGAAAAGAACTTTGTAAAGTTATAAAGAAAAACAAATATAAAGTTAATATTAAAGAAAGAAATTACCTTCTTGTTGCTGAGGACTTAGCTGAATTACTTCAGCCAAAGCAACAGCCAACAAACCAGCAAGAAACAGACCAGTCTTCATGGTTATAGTTTGAAGAAGTGGGAATGAAACGATAAGCTTGCAAGATTTTGTAAGCTGCTTTTAAATGCCTCCTTATCAAAATTAATATTAAATGTCATGTGAAATACCTGCTGCTGAAGATTAAAGAACTGCGCGATCAAAGATCTTTGTTTATCAAATTGAGAACAGGATATGCAAATAAACCTTTTAAATTTTGAATGAAATGAAATAGACTGTGTAACATTTTATTATTTTTGCATATTTGAAATACTCAGATAATAATTTTATTAATGATTGCTATATGATGTTCCGATGTTCCGATTTGTATGAGATAAAAATGAGGTTCAAAATAAGGTTCAAAATAAGTTTTTAAAAAACCGTGATTCTTACCGTAATGTTCTAACTTAAAAAATATCCGATTCCCGTGAAAGGTACTTAAATTATTCCTGATAAAAATGTTTCTGATTTAAATATTTCTTAAATATCACGCAAGATTTGTTTTTAAGAAACGTTTATTTTTAAAGCAGCGTCAAACGTATTTCAATGTAAAGCAAATTGAAGACTTTAGAAGTTTTCGTTACAGAAATAATTTTGAAATTTTACATTTTTTTTAAAGATTTGTGCTAAATAGGAAAACTATTTTACCTATTATTGAAAACTTATGAATTTAAGAGCATACTTTACTCACAAATGGCTTCAATTTTGCATTACTTATTATTTATTTTGCAGTAAATTACTTTTTTCACATAGTAAGTTGAATCTGTTACAAAGATTGCAGAACTTTTTAAATTAAATAAAAAAAAAGGTTGACTAAAAACGTATAGTATCAAATGTTCCATAAAAAAGAATGAAAATTCCATCATTCAAACGAAAAAAGAAACCATAAAAAAAAGTAAAGATTACGGTTCATACTTTTCGACAAAAATTGTCGGTTTTTTTATTAGTCTTTAATTTATTAAAAACAGCGTAATTTATACTAATTTATCATTATCATCATATCTGGCTAGACAGCCCAGGGTGGGCCAGTGCCTTCCTTTGAATTCGAATCCTCTTCTCTCTACTTTTGACACTTGTTCGCCAGTTTTTCTCCTTTAGAGTAAGGAAATCAGTCTCAACTAAATCCAGCCATCTCAGCCTGGGTCTACCTCTTTTCCTGTTCGTTAGGGGTTTGTGAAATAGGATTTTCTTTAAATTTGAGTTATCATTCCTTCTGAAAATGTGAACTGCCCAGTTCATTCGATTTATTTTAATGAATATCACAATATCTGGCTCTCTGTAGATTTTATACAGTTCAGTATTATATCGTCTTCTCCAGGAATTATTTATTTTTATCCTACCAAAGATGGCCCTCAAAACTTTTCTCTCAAAAATGGCAATTTTATTTTCACCAGCTTGAGTTAGGTTCCAGGTCTTAGAGCCATAGTTAAGTATTGGCCTAACTAATGTTTTATAGAGTAAAAGTTTTGTATTTTTTGATAAAAGAGAGGATTTGAAAAAGCGTTTTAAACCATAAAAAGCTTTATTTGAACAAATTAGACGACTCCGAATCTCATTGCCTATGTTATTGTCGGCAGTAACTATTGAACCAAGGTAAGTAAAGTTCTGAACAGTCTGAAACCTGTGGGAACCAATCTCCAGATAGGATTCACTAGAATTTAATTTAGCAAGTACAGGCATGTATTTGGTCTTATCGGTATTGATGATTAGTCCCATATCCCTAGCAGCAAGCTCCAAAGAAAGGAAAGCTTCTTTTAATGCAGGAACAGTTATTTATACATTACTAATTTATACATTACTAAAAAAATGAAAATCTAATTTAGATTTAACGAAATTTATTTAAATATTTGATATATTCAAAAACAATTGTGAAGAGAGAATCCAATACTCTCAGAGACTTTCGAAACTATGAATTCGGAGAAAAAATACTGGGTATAATGAATAAAAAAGATTTGTACTTTCTAAAAAACACACGATGTGAAATTGGGTGCTTGAATTAAACTGTTATAAGTAGTATATTGGGTAATATATAATTGATATACATATGGTATATAGATAAAACTATTTTGAAGTTGATGTATATGTCTTGTAACTTAAATCATACATAAAGTCTTACTTTCTAGTGTGTATTAAGGCTCCTACTGGGTAACTGAGTAAGAAATATGAGATTCTCAACTTTCAGAAACTTATTCATTGAGGACTTCAAGCTTGTCTCTTCCTTAAAGAAAAAGGCGAGTGTTTTATGATTCATTCTAAAAAAATATTAATATTATTTAGCAGCTCTCAAAGTAGAAAAAACTCAGTTAATAATACTAATTTCATAACTTAGAGTAAGACATTTTTTTGAAAGTTTTTCAGAACAATACATTTTGCATCATTTTGCAAAAACAAGGAAATTTAACACTAGCAAAAACACATTGATGTAAAACTGAATATTTGAAAAAAGTCATAAAATTATAAAGTAATGAAATTTGCATAGTTTTAATCAAAAAATGATCTTAGGCATTACATCACCAGAAGTTCTTAAGCAAAATATTTTAAGCAATAAATTTTGGATCAAATCATCATATTCACTGTAAAATAAATAGATTGAGATAGAATATAATTTTAATTACAATATTTTATATTACTGTACAAATCTTCGTCACTGGGTGAATCTGCTTATGTAACATAATCGTACTCGTTGCACACAACTTTTTTACCAATTTCAGTTAATTATATTTATTGAGTTAATTTTATCACTCTTATTCAAAATCCACTGACTTTTATCTCTTGTTTTCAAAAATTTTACGGATACTGGGAAATGAAACTACGGCTACTAGGCTACTGATTTGATGTTGAAAAAGGAGGGACATCTTTGAGCATTTTAAATTTTATAATTGGAAATAAAAATATTGCTAAGATATAGGTATCAGCAGATAATTGTGCATATAACCCCAAAACCAAGTAAATTTGAGCTTTTTTTCAATGTTGCAGTCTGGCATTGCTGTAAACAAGTGCATTTAAAATAATGAAAAGGAAGTTTCGAGCATACCTCTAAAATTAATTACAATTTTTAATCGTTTCCATTCTAAGATGAATATTTGGCTGAAAGTTGGAGCTTTTCGTTTTTATAATAATTTTCCTTAAAATAGTTACCCTATTGGGGATACAATCTAGAGCTTCCCCCAACTGGAGTATCCCGGAAACTTTTTGACTGCGAAATGTCTATACTTCTGATATATTCTTCTAATAAGGCGTGATTATCTGGGCGAAGTTCGTGAGTTTGATCCCCACGTAACCGAAGAATCCCCGAGTGCAAATTGATGACTAGTTCATGCCAAGCCTTTCTGCGTCACAAGCTCCTTCAAGTTCTCAAGAACTCTGGGGGTACTGGATCGGAAATTGATCGTACTCTGGTTCAGGTCAAAATTACGATCTGCGGATGGATAAGTGAGTGTATGAATTTATCCTTCTTGTATAACGGGATGTTACGTATGTACTTTGTCTCCGGATCATCCTCTTGCATGTTTCGCAGACTGTCGCCAGTAGCCCATTGTGCAGCTCCAGTTCGATGTCAATAAAAGTGAAGTACTGAAAAGTACCATTAACAGAGCGAGCATCTTCATCGAATTTGTTTTTTCTCTCACTCTGTGATTTAAGACAACTTATGAACAGAACCCATATTCTTCGCTGTGGGGCACTTCATGACTGCGACTTCGAAATCATCTGATATTGGAGAGCCTTTGACAGTTTTTCCAGTCCCTCTTATTTGATTGTTATCATAAACCCTTGATTAGGATATTGTTGTAGAAACTTAAAAACGAATTAATAAAATAAGAAATGGAAATTTTTAAAAAAAGGTTTACCATAAATCATAAATACACTCTATAACAAAAAAATCGAAGCACCAAGAAGGAGTTGTCCGATTGAAACGAAAATTGGTGGATCGGAAGGCAATGTACAGAATAGTAAATTATTAAAATTTCAGAACAATTGAATAATTTATTGCAGAGTTACAGTAACAAGTTCAATAAGGTGCTGTCCCGCCTCTAGCCTAGATACAAGCTGCCACACGGCGTGGCATAGACCGGTAAAGCTCCCGGATGGTCTCCTGCGGTATTTCCTGCCAAATTCTATCCAATTGTCGAGCGAGGTCATCAACATTCCGTGCCAGATGCAATCGCCTTCCCATCATATCCCAGACATGCTCGATGGGAGAGAGATCTGGTGATCTGGCAGGCGAGGGAAGAGTTTGACAAGCTTGCAGACAGTTCATAGCAACACGTGCCGTATGTGGTCTGGCATTTTCCTACTGAAAAACCAGCCCAGGGTGCTGCAAAAGGAACGGTAGCAAAACAGGTTTCAGGATGTCGTCGACGTACCGCTGTGCAGTAAGTTTACCTCTAATGACGACCAAAGAGGTCCGGCTGTCAAAGGAAATGGCACCCCAGACCATAATGCCTTGTTGAGGGTCGGTGTTTCATGCAATAGTGAAGGCAGGATCCCCCTCTGCCCTGTGCTTCTCCAAACACGTCTTCGATGATCGCCAGGACACAGTTGGAAGCGGGATTCGTCGCTGAAGACTATACGTCCCCAGTCGGCATCATTCCTGCCATATCTGTTCAAAATATTCATGCATTCGAAATTTCAAAGCAATCGGATGATTTCTTCTTGGTGTGTCGATTTTTTTGTCATAGAGTGTAGTTGTACTTAAAATGATGTAAACTGTTTGTATTGTGAAGAATTCCGGATCTAATTACCGTAAAAAATACCAACACTGATGTTGCCAGTACATTTTGCCGTAAAATCTATCTTTACCGTAAAATTTTATGAGTTTGTATCGAAAATATGGCATATTAAAATTTGTGCAGTAATATTTCGTGTAAAATTAGCTTGATTAAAATATTAATAAAATGCATAGAGGTATTGATTCCTTATAAAATATTTTTTTATACTTTATTATCTGTAAAATTTATTTTTCTTGTTCTACTCATCTATTATTACGTTTTTTGTTTTGTTCATTTTCTAAAGTAATAGTTTAAAAAAATTTTTCTCCATTATAACGATAAATTTGAAAATAAACTTTTTATCCGGTGTCTTATTAACAGCTTACTTAAATTATCAATCGTTCTACAATTGTAATTTTGTGGCATCAATTACAATACAAATTGGAGATAAAGAGATTCGTTATGCCATTAAAAACAAAACGATCAACTTTATGCGCAATGTGTTGCTTGCACAAATTATATTTAATATATCAATATGATTGGTAAGCTAAGTTAAAAGTTGTTATAGCAATTATTAAATTCTAGCAACTACTGACTGATATTAAATGTTAATACGGCTGATAATAAATGTTATTTCAAAGAATGATTTTAAAGCAGAACTTTTTATATTTATCATTCAATCTTAATAGAATCATAGGAAAATGTTTCCATGCTCTATTTTGAATTTATTTTCATAATGGCTTTCATCGCATAAGCAAAATGCATAGAACTATTTTAAAAAAGAGACTCAAACAGAAACATGTTATCAAATAAAACTGGAAGTTCCAAGTAGCGAATGTTTTTAATAGGCATTTTAAGTGTTCTGTTTTGCGCTGCATATTAGGTTGTTGTTTCACAAGTTTTCAAATGCTTACTAAGGAATCTAGTTAGGAAAAGATTAATCATAGGCAGGTAGGATTATGCCTGCTGCCCTCAATCGGGCAATATCTCCTCAGTTACTTAAATTATTGAGAATGTCTATTGTTTCACTTTATATTAGGACTAAGAACATAAGGTATGCAAATATTTACATCATTTTAAAATATGCAATTTTCATAGAAAATACAAAATTTTAGAGAATTTGCTTGAATATTTCAAAAAATCTAATATTCAAAAAATTCTTATCATTCAAAAACTTTTCGACTATTATTAAATAAAATAATAAAGAATAATAAATATTAACTGAAAAAATTTTTTCGCAGAATAATCTTTGGATAAACGAATTTTATAAGTGCATGCAGAAAATTTTCAATTCTCTGAGAAAGTTCTCGAGGTAAGGTGAAATACGCAGAAAATAAAATTACCATTATGAAGTGCAAATGTTTGATCCCTCTATCGCTAAACTATGGGGACCATATTTCCCGAATTGTTATTTTTCTCTATATTTTCGGGGTTAAAAATCCAAATCCGTCGAAAAAAGGTACGTTCAGTTACCGAAAGTACGTTTTTGTGTCTGATTTTGTAACTTGAAATATCGTCTTCTCCAATTAATTTAAATAATATAATATATAATATAAATTCTGGAGAGAAAAGAGTTACACTAATGAACAAATTATTTCTACATAAATTCGTGTTAGAAAAGAGTTTTGTGTTAAAATTATTCTTAATGAATATATTAAATATACATAATGTTACCATATATTAGGAAACTTTTGACTTAATTTTCATTAAAACTTACATCTCATAAGCAAAAAGTACAGTATGTGTTTAGAGCGACACAAATGGAAACTATCAAATAAAGTTGTATAATGTTTAAAAAAAAAGGTAATAAAATTGAAAAGAGCAATAATAAATGTTTTATGAGTGTCAATTAAATCGCTATAAATCGCTTTTTCACAAAAATGTTTTAGACTTGACTTTCACTTTTATGATAATAGAAATCTTAGAAGCAAATTTTTCGATAAAATTTCAGAGTGACGTTAATAAAAAATATTTAGCTCAAAAAATTATAATTTCTTACTTATTTAGTGTTCGTAAAATTTCTTAATTTTACCTTGTATTATTACTTTTTAGAACAATTTTATTTCAGAGTAATATTGCTTATTTTTGCTGATACTTTCAAAACATTTAATACTTCGGAAATAACTGTGCCAGCAATTATATAAATCACTACATGTCATTACCTATTTGGACAGTTATTTTGCGGAAATTTGTTTTTATTTCATTCATATGGTAATTATTTACCGGAAAATCTGGTTTTCAAAATTATAGCTATTATTATCACACACTTAGTAAAAAATACAAAACTTGAAAGTAAATTTAACCAAAAAAATGATTTTTATACTACATTTTATCGCAAATTATGAAGCTATATTTTATCTCAATTTGTACCAAAGTACTTTGGTAAAAATTAATTAGCTTTCTGGCGTTCCCATAAATACGATAAATTTTACCACATTCTGTTAGTTTTGATTATGAATTTTTTTCTTAGTTAACCAATGAAGTACGTACAAAAGCATTTTTGAAAATCTCGTAACATTTTATTTTTTATTCTGAAACAATTTTTATTTTATGAAGTGAAGAATTGTATGAGTATTTTTATTGTACTCTTCAATTTGTATTGCTAACTTTTAAGTAGCAAAATATAGATTTAAAAAAAAAGTTCAAAGGTAATAGTTATTGTTGAAAATTGCCCTTTAAACATATTTTGTCTTGAATTTTAGCTAATATCCCAAAGTAGTAATCGAAAAAGTCGTATAATCTAGTCATAATAGATAGTCCTACACAGATGGAGAAACCTTATATTGTATTATTTCTTGCGAATGAATGTTATCACTTTCTTTTGCAAATCATTGTTTTAACTGTGAAAATATTTAGTTTTATGAAACATGTTTTTGTTTTGAAGACATTTTATGTGTTTAACTGGAAATCATTCATGATATTTTAGTCTTAAATTGTAATATGCGTATTTTAATGAATTCATTTTTGCATTATAATTGCAGTATGGAAAATTACATTAAGAAATGCGCAGTTTAAAAAAAAGTAAAATCACTTATTTTTCCCGATTTAAAAAAAAAATTTACAATGCACCTTTTTAATTCCCTTAATTCAAAATAGTAGTGCACTGTAAAAAAATATCATAAGCTAATTTTGCCTCCACAAAAATGTTTCCGAAAATCTCAGAGAATTTCATTTAATATTATGCCTCCGATCAATTGAGAAGCATTTCCTTTATTTTCAATAGTAGGAAACTGAATCAAATTCAGTTTCAAAGTGTAGCGTAGCTACCGCTGCAACCATTAAATTCCAATTCACTATTTTATAAGACATGTTAACTCGATTCTACCTTGAAGTATCTTTTGATAGATGACATTTGTCATTCTCTGTAAGTTCCCCACGAGAGGATTCCAAAAGAGTATGAAAGGCTTCAAAATATTAAAAGGAAATTTCCTCAACTGCAAGAAATGATTCAAAATATTTCTGAAGTATTACAAAATGCTTGTGATTAGTACAGAAAGAGATTTCCGAAATATTTAGAAGCGTTTTTGAAAACTACGTGCATCGTAGCTGCATTATACAGGGTTATTCATAATTCCCTCCGGGGTTTCGAAGCGTTATAGTAAAAAAACAAAGACGAATATGGCAAAAAAGAACATAAGAAATTATTCCGAAAGTATTCAAGTTTTAATTTAAGCTGTTGCCGATAGATGACAGTAACATGTACCACTGAACCCAGTTGTAGTAAAGAAAAATGGCGTTTACAGGTGGAGGGAATTATGAATAACCCTGTATACTCTGTAACGTTTCGGTATTTTTTTTCTACGATGTAGTAGCATTTTATTTTCATCTCATTTGAGTTACAGATAACAATTTTGGTGTTCTGCAAAAAAATGGCCTTTTGTTTTGGTAGCCCGATGACTTTCGAGATGGTCCGAGCTCTTTACGGTAGATCAGTTTAAAGAGGATTGATACCGCTCAACATCGTTCCGTTCGCAGTTTAATCAAAGTGGTAAACAAAAGATTCTCACTAACCACACACGGCAGCCACTGATGCTTGACTTCAGTGTTCTACTGGGAAATAAAATAGAGCCACGATTATTTGCAACTGGGTTATTCTCGTTGCGGAATATTGGCGAAAAATAGAAAACTATATTGCATGTGAGCGATTGCTGATTTTTTTTAATGTCACTGAATAATTTCATGTATGCACTTTTGTGTTTGACCACTTCTATTAAGTATGTTTGTATTAAATTTGATTTTTCGCTTTACCATTCGTTTTTTTTAGTAAGTTAGAAGTCAAACAATGCACTTTTGTGTTTGACCACTTCTATTAAATATGTTTGTATTAAATTTGATTTTTCACTTTACCATTCGTTTTTTTAGTAAGTTAGAAGTCGAACAATGCACTTTTGTGTTTGATCACTTCCATTAAGTATGTTTGTATTAATTTTAATTTTTTACTTTACCATTCGTGTTTTTAGTAAGTTAGAAGTCGAGCAATGCACTTTTGTGTTTGACTACGCCTATTAAGTTTGTTTGTATTAATTTTAATTTTTTTACTTTACCATTCGTTTTTTTATGAATTAAAAAGTCGAACAATGATTTCTGTAGCATGTTTAGAATATATGCACATGTTTAGATACAATTTTTAAAAACATTTCCATGTTTCCACCTTATTTTTTGAGTTGTTTTTCTTCTTTCAAATTAATCGCGATTTGTGTTCCCCGCGGAGCCGCATTACCCAATTCCGAGGAAGATCGGGGCTCTACTTTATTCGAACTAGAAAGATAAACTATGTGTGTTAATAATGTGGTATATAAAGATAAACTATACAGCAAAATCACCATTATCTCAAAAATATATTTCTTATTATTTTTTTATTATTAGCAAAATATTTAGACTCTGTAATGATGCTTAACAATTGTACATTTTGTTGACTCTTTCGATATCACTCTGGGCCAATCCTGGCTTATTAAACGGGTCAGTCAATGTCTGTCCATTTTTGGCCACTATGGTGTCCTCTCCATTCTTGGAGAAAGATTTGTTTCCGTATATCATAACGGAATTGTGGTCGAAGTCATTATATAAGATGTTTTGATTCGAAGGAAGCTTCATGAAGTTGAATTCCTGGCCTGCGTAACAAGGTACAGATTAAATATTTCAGATTTACAAATTATGTTTCTTTTATGGATTACACAACTATTTTTAACATCAATAGGCAAATTTAAGCACAAAATGTTAATAAAATGTATTTTGAAAAAAGAAAATAATATTTGAAAATAATTTATCGCACATTTCATTTTCATTTCACCCTTACGCAAACTAAATTTTCTCAACTTAGAACTTTTGTTATAAAAAGCCGACACCCAGTGGCTGAGTGCCAAAGGTCCTGGGTTCGATCCTCGGGCCGGGTAAGGTTGACATAGCTTTTCATCCCTTTGGTGGATCGATAAATGAGTACCAAGCATACCGGAACTTCTTCTCCTGCAACCCAGAGCCCAAGTTCAAGAAAACTGAGATGGGCACAATAAGCCTTGGCCCTCTATGGGCTGTCACGCCACTGAGTCTTAATATTAGTTTTATTAAAAATACCTGTCTTTTAATAATAACAAAAATTTTAACATTATTTAGCTTAAAAACATGCATGTGTGCGAACGTTTATTTCATAAGAATTTAACTTCTATTTTATCAATGGAATTCAATCAAATATATATATATATTAATTTCTATTGGAGCAGTACATTTAAAATTAAATATTTAAAATTAATTACTTAAAACTAAAACATTATTTCTCATTCAATCATTAGAGTGTATATTTAGCAAAAAATTAAATGAGATAAATTTGTTTCTTCTTAAAAAATATACTTTCACGTTTTTATTTTTATGTTTAATGCTTTATTTTTGACCAATTGACCAACTGTCTGAAGATAGACCAGTAGGAGAAAGAAATGTATAGTTCGCTGCTTTCTGCTTAGGAAACGAAAGGAAATTCTTTCCAGAAAATTTCAATCATAGTTACTAAGTTATTCTGAAATGATGCTACAAATTTAAACAATTGTACTTGGAACTGGATGGCTTAATAATGAGGTGCAGACGAATTTAAAAAAATATGATAATAAATAATTCTCTTACGATGGCCTGATAAGCACCAGAAAAATAAAATTATACTTTAAGTCAGCAGCTCACTTCGTTAACGAATTTGTGGATAATATTAAAATCTAATGACAGAAAAAGGCAGTTTCCTAAACTCAGGATAGTTCAAATTCCTACTATTTTTATTCCATTGAATTTTTAGATCATTGCTCATTTTTGACATTCGATAATTGTTTATGGCAACAAATGTCATAAATAGAAACAAAAAGTTCAGTGAATTCTAGTTTTCAAAAAATAAGTTCTGGCAACATGTGGTGCCATTATATTTTTTTAAAAAAAAGTTATATTGAGTAAACTAATACTTACCCTGAGTAACGTTTTCAAGGTAGATGACCAAATAATCATCTCTGTCTGATCTGCTTTGCTCGTGGTAGAATCCAAGAGCGTGTCCCAGCTCGTGCACTACTGTTCCTGTATACCAACAACCTGCACCTAGGGATACTTCCTGCTCACCATTGATCTTTCCCACATTTGAATAGCACCTGTTTAGAGTTGAAAATAAGTTTATGTATATTTTAATCACCTCAGGAAAACGTGTAATAGTTTCAAATTAAAATATAAATCAGATTTTTCAAACAATTCTTTAAGCGATGCATTTTTAAGCATGAGTTATAATTAAATTTCTCTATAACAATCCGTAAATATTTTTTTTTCAAAATAAGTTTTCAAATAAAAACAGCGAAAAAAGCAATTAAAATTGTTACAACTTTCGAACAATACTGAATTTTGAAAAATAACTCGTCTTAAGTTCTTGAACAAAAATGATTTTTTAAACAAGTCAAAGTATAACTGTGTAGTTGCATTTCTGCAACCTGCAAAGATGTAGGCATGGTATTTTTTTACTATATAGGGTATTTATTTTTATGGTATTTTTTAATATAGCGGTTTTTTTTCAATACAAATTATGAAACTTCAAATTCAATAGCTATTTTAGGCATTAACTTATAAGTGTCCAAAGTTACATCTTGTTGAATTTTGAGAAAGTCATTTAAACTAAAAATTTTATTATGGAAACTTGCTGTTTTCAAACACAATGAAATTTTAGATCAAATTATGGTAAAGAAGTATTGGTCCTCTGGCTATCGGTACTTTTTACCGGAACATCTTATGAAACAAAAAATTTGATATGCCACAATTTTTACAAAAATAATTATCGTAAAATAACTAAATCACTCTATAAAAATAAATATTATGTTATAATATTTCACTGTAAAAATAGATTTTACGGTAAAACGGATTTCAAAGAAGATGCACCCAAAGTGCCAGTACTTTTTACCGTAGTTTGATACGGATTTTTTTGCAGTCTATTCCATGGTAAATATTTGAGACAAGAATAGTTTTTATTTTCTCGTACTTGTATCTTAAGACCAAATGAGTAGATAAAGATACGCTGGAGTGATATGTTGAAACAAATAATCGAAGAGCGACGTGTAAATCAATATGTCCTTTTTTTCGAGTAAACTGCCTAATGCAAGTATAAAGTCTGCACAGGCGTATACTTTCCTAAATATCAGTTTATGAATAAATGATATGAGTTAACATCTTGATCAATAATATGAAGTAAATTTACTGTCCCCCTAATGTTTTAATAAGTTAAATTATATATTTTTTAAATTTGAACCCCAAAATGTCTCGTTTTAAGAAAAAACCTATGGTGAATTATTGTGGATATATGCTTACTTTCCGATATGTATGAAGCATGTAGCTGAATAAACAATTGTATGAAGTGATGTTTCAAAATTTCTCTTACCATGCTCAAGAAATTGATATGGGTGCGATTTTCATTCAAGTGAATACATATATACATTCCGATACATATGACATTTGTAGCTGTATAAACAATTGCATGAAGTGATATTTTAAGTTTTTTCTCATACTGTGTTCAAGATGTTGATATAGGTGCAATTTTCTGCTTCAATTTCTCTATAGATGATAAAATTAAAATTTTGGCCTTACTGGTTTGTGCATTTTATTGGACAACAGAATCACGTGGTATGATCATTAATAAACAATTTGAATGACGAGCATAAAATTCTGAAACCTATAATGGTCTTTACATACAAATTAATCAATTATCACTTATTCCATGCTATTTAACAACAATATTTATTCTCCCTCCCTTCTTTATAATATTTTCTGTTATTATTATTCTGATTGCGATTTCTCAGCATTAAATACTTAAAATTAAATTCTTCATTTATCAAAAAGTAATCGTAGAATATCAACATGCAATGTAACATTTTAGCAAAAATATTTAGCTATCGTTTTACGTTTATTTAATAGTTAGCAAGTCATATTTTCTTTTAAATTATTCTTTATACACCATTAAATTATTCTTTATACGCCATATTATTCTGCATCGCACCGATGCTAAATTGCCATAAACTATTAAACAAGTTTTTAGAATTATCAAAAATCACAATAGAGGTTATAAAACAGATTTGTTGAAAAACATTACATAAGTAGATGAGCAAAAAGCTAGGTCCACTTTTATCTGATTAAAAAAGGAAACTAAATCTGTAGCACCAAATCCTTGTAAATATTTGTAATCATAATTTGGACATCTTTTAATTGAATAATTTTTCCTTTTAATACACTCTCAGATATTAATCTATTATTTTTGACGATTTAGTAATTCTTGCGCTGTATTTCGTTAATTTTGAAAATAATTTTGACGCAAAATCACGTGATTTGTGACCCAACGTGAACTCCGATTAATAGCGAATCGCTTTTTTTAACTCGAAATCACATCGTTTGCATTGTAAGCGATAGTTACCTAGAATGACGAAACTAACTTAAAGATTAGAACGAAAGTAAAGTGATCGAAGGGAGCTGACCGGTTGAATGGGGGTGAAAGAGTTTAGTTCCCAGCAGAAAAATCCTGCGTTTGAATCCCATTTCGGACATAGGTGTAATTTTTGACTTTGTTCTGCCTGTCCTTCTTGTGTTGTTGGGGTAACATTACTCTACCTGAAAGGATGCCTACGTTAAAGTGATTATTCGAAATTTTAGATACATTACGAATTTTTTTTTTATGAAAATGAGAATGACAATTTTTTTTTTTTAAATTTTGCTAAAATTTGATTCTTTGAAGAAGTGATCATAGTTATTTCGTCACTTTTGATGAAGTGTTTGCTTGGAGCCAAAGTTATGTAATATTTGGGTATCCATTTTTTACAGTGTTAAAAAATTAGGTCGAACATATGGTGATGTTTTTGAGAAAAATCATATTAGAGAATATAGTTTTACTTACCCTTTTCCATAAAAGAGTTTAATGTAATTATTTTCGTTTGTCCTTTTTACGAATCGGACACAGGTATTTGCGTGATAATCAGCAATGGCCTTGTTTATGGGTTCTTGAGCATCTATTTGACCTTCATATGAAAAAGAAAATTCTAAATAACTTTCTTTGAAAATTTTGCTTATATTTAAGAATAAACAAAAACTAAGGCATCCTACAATAGCGAATAAAAATTGTAAATTTATAAAAACTTTCAGAGGACCTTTGGTACCCGATCAAACTAAACTGTAAAATAGGTGGATACGGTGAGAAAAAGTTACAGTTTAATTTTAATCCTTCTCATTTAATTTTTACAAGTAAACAAATGATGAATATTTATTCTATTTGGTACTTTCTTTCGATACATAATATAAGGCCGTCACCCAATCAGAGCTTGAGACATAAAGCGAGGGATATTTTAGATTCTCTATTAATTTTTTCACTAAAAATTATGCCAATCAGCAAATTTTAAAAGATATTTAAATAGTTAACAGTCATTAGTTTTTAGATTTTTGATCAGTATCTTTATTTTTAAGTAACGTTAAAGAAAATTATTTTTAGTGTCATCTATTGTTGTAGTTGCTGTAGTTCATTTACGTCGCACTAGAGCTGCACAAAGGCTATTGGCGACGGTCTGGGAAACATTTGTGAGGATGATCCGAAGACAAGCCATCACAATTTTGATCCTCTGCAGAGAGAATGGCACTACCGCTTCGGTAGGCCAACGACCTGCATGCGAAGTCGGGCACTTTAGGGTAGAATAATTTAACGAGGACCATACCGCACATCCTTTAGTGTCATCTAAAACGTTTTTCATCCATTTATGCTGCAATGAGATTAGGAAATTAGAGTTTAAATGAGTTACTCAAAACCACAAATCGCATCATTTTATTACTTAAAGATTTGGGGAGAAAAATCTCTTCTAAAAATTATCATGCGTTATTTCTCCTAATCTAACAATGCGACCCCTTTATTTTCTACTTTATTAAAGGTACCGTGCTGTTTAATACTACTACATCATAAAAAATTCAATAAAAAAGTTCTATAAAATATCGAGAAAACACAAACTAAAAATTTAACCTAGAACCTAACCTTATTCTTTCTTTCCTTATAATAAAAAATAAAAACAAATTCTAGTAATAGAAAATTATAACAATTGTTTTAAGAACTGGTCTTAAATTAATCTTTTCGAAATAAAGCTTAACATAAATTGTAAATTTAAAATTTTTTTGTTTTGATTTAATCATAACTTAAATTTAACATTTTGCAATGCAGAAATAAAGCATATCAATTCATTTGCAAAAACAAGCTAACAAAATTAAGCTTCCTCTTTTAATAAATAAATTTTTTAAGATGCTGAAAATTAATTTAGGTTAAAACTATTATTTTAAATGCATGTATACAAACACTGCACAAAAATTTTTGACTTACGGGGCATGAAAAACTACTTGGTTAAAAAATTTATTAATTATAATTATAAAAAAATTGGATAATCTAGAGATAAACCATGCTTTTCAAAAAGAAATTTTTTAAATCAAACTCTCCCTTAATTTTGTTACCACATAGGTACTTTACAAGTTTCTGAATTTTCCCTCGAAGCAGCCCGGTGCTCAGAAATGTCTTATTGCTATATTTTATTTTTCACTAATAATCCCTTTAAAACATATTCCTCCTAGACAATCTCAAAATGTAGCTTATTTTGCTTCGAATTATTTTTTACGCAATAAAAAGTACAGGTCAACCCATAGGCAATTTTTTCTATGATTTATTATCATAGATTTTTTTCCATTAATAGCTATATATGAAACCTAAATAAATTTATTTCATTGAAAGTTTTAATGAATCCTTTAATTCTTAAATACTACTTTCGGCTAAATAATTTTTAATTTGTGAGTTCAGGAAACATGTTTTTTTCCGGCTCGCTTGTGGCATAAAAATATATCGTTTATCAAAATATTAGCAATTTCGTTCTAAAAATAAATATTTTATTTTTTGAAACATATTTAATTGGTGTTTGAAAAAAAAATCTAAGTAAAAAAATTATGTAAGCACATGACTGTATAATTTTTCTCTAAGTAAGTCATATTTGACACAACACCTTTGCTTAAGACGCAATATCAAATGATAATTAATCGGAAATTATTTAGGGCTAATATTTAGCATTCAAAATAATGGCGGTGATCAGAAAAACGTTTAAAAAAAACTGCCTTTTTTCTTTCTTTTTTGTAATGAAAAGGGGTTTGCCCTCATTTTGCAAAACAAATTATCTCCCTGTTATACTCAAAATTAATACTATCAAAATAGAAAAATAAATTATGTCTAATCGCTTATTAATGACAAATTTTTTTTGAAAAAAATCTTTAGCATTGCAATTTTTTTTCTCGTATTTCTTACTAGAGTATTTAATTCTAAATCTTTTTCGAAAGGACTAGTGTGTAATTTAACTTTGTTCCACATATTTTTGTATTTCATTTAAGTCAAAAATTAAAATGAAACAGCAATTAGAGTTAATGGGAACAGTGTATTGGGTCAACATAAGATTCGGTTTTGATATTTTTCTGTATTTTTATCCATTTACAATTTGAAAAAAATACAAATCAAGGATTACAATATTTTTATCTTCGTTTTGCCTTATATAGAACAAATAAATGATAAGAAAAATAAAAAATTGTATCTTTATTTCAAAATGCTTATTAATGCATCTGTTTCAAGCAGCATCATATTTGAATGGATGGAATTTTTTCAAAGCATTCCTACATGAAAGGGATAAAACATAAAGTGATATACACTCTGAACCAAATAAGACCAGTCTCAACACTATCTGATCAATAGTTTTGAATTTATGAATAGTTTTATTTTAAGAAAAGTACAATTTTGTCTTTAAATATTTGCATTGGTGACTTTCTTTTCCATTAATAGCTACATAACTAATAAACTAAATAAAAATTCGAATGAAACATATGAAATCTAGAAAAATAATATACAATTTTAAATTATTTCGTAGAAAGGGAATAAGATCCTTAAAATAAAAATTGCTTCAAGTAGATGGGTAAATAATTTTTGATTTGAGAGTTTAGTAAATATGCTTTTTTTCTTGTTCATTATGATATAGAAGTTACACGGTATACAAAATCACAATAATTTTTTAACTATAGTTAAGTGTATTTTTCACAGCCAGTATCTTAACTATTACTAGATAAACAAGCTTTCTTACTTAAAGAATCATCAACGACGTAAGGGACAACTGCATTTGGCCATCTGTATGCATCTCCAACAATAGCGTTTCGTTCAGCGTCCTATAAGAGAATAGTTTAACTTCAGCTTTAATATGAAACAGAAAAATGGAAATTTAAATTAGAAGCTTGAAAGTAAACACTATAACAGTAGAAAGGTGTTTGCTTAACACTGAACATTGTTATATACCTAAAAAGAATGAGGAGGGCAGTTTGGCTCTTTCTATACAGCTCGAGTTTAGATCCAGTGCACATCAAAAAATTAAAATAAAGACTCTATCATTGAAATTCTAAGATGTTTTGTTCGATTTCGTAAATGAAAGTATTTAATTAAGCAGCACACTAGCTTTACAACTATTAATACATTAATTTCTTAAATATTTGAGTTTTCTTTCTATATAATAATTATGGACGTGTTGAAATACTTTTTCGTTTTGGTTAAGTAAATTTTATATATTCCATAGGGCACTTTGTACCTAAAACATATTTGTGGTAATAGGATACCTAATAAAATAATAAAGGGAACATTCAGGCCTCTCACGTCATTCTAGTTTTAAGGTCCAACATATGCATTTCTATAAGGCTAAAATATAAATAATTAAATACTGATTTAAATTGAATCAAATTATGAAAACTCAATGTATTCCATATACACATCTCAGAAATACATAACACTTTCAGTAGGTTGTTTTTCTAATTACAGAGCAACAAAAAACGAGAAGTCCCCATGCGTCCTTTAAGCGGTAAATAAAACGTTCGAAATATAATTCGATTGCGAAAATTAATTTTTCATTGGTCATTTTTGGAAATGTAAAACAAAAGCATTGAAAGAAGAAGCATAAAAATAATTAGTATTAAGAGTATACAAGGCAAAATTCGGCTATGTCAATTAAAATTATAAACTTTTGTCTATGTCTAACAGGTTACATAACGAAATTCAAAAGATGTTCTGGTGTTATATGTATTTTAAAATTCGAATTAAAATACCACTAGGTATAATTTGAAGAAGTTAAAGTATAGTAATGAAATCTTTTCGGACTCAGAGTTACTCAGAGAGAAAAAATTGAAATGAAAGTGTTAAATGAGATTAAGTGTCTTAATATTACAGCTTAGCCACAAAATATATATATAATATTAACNTTACATAACGAAATTCAAAAGATATTCTGGTGCTCGAAATTCGAATTAAAATACCACTAGGTATAATTTGAAGAAGTTAACGTATAGTAATGAAATCTTTTCGGACTCAGAGTTACTCAGAGAGAAAAAATTGAAATGAAAGTGTTAAATGAGATTAAGTGTCTTAATATTACAGCTTAGCCACAAAATATATATATAATATTAACATGTGATAAAGCAGCTGTTGTGTTGGTAATAGTACCAAGGCAGAAATCTTCCCCAATCCTAAATTTTGTCTTCCATGTTATAACTTGCATGAACTTAGATACTCTAATTTATTTCAAAATTCATGTGGAATAAATTTGATTAACAAATCCATAAGTATTATGCTTCATGAGTTCAATTTAATTTTAAAAAAACGGCATTTTAAGAAGATTTTTTTTTGCTTCGCAATATTGAGCAGTTAGTTTAATGTCAGTCAGAAAAATAAATTTTAACATTTCACTTATCTCTGAAATTTATTGCTCTATAGTTTATATAGAAAAATGGTGACATTTCATTGAATTCCGCTGCTAATAGCTGATATTTATTATAATTTCAGAAATCTTAAAAATCATACATACCAAAGGTCCATTGATACCAGCCATGTCACCATCGTACAAGTCTGGATTTCGCAGAGCCAATCGAGCCTCTAAAGCATAAAAGTCACGGTGTAAATGTTTTTGATGGTTAAATTTCTTTTTACTAGTCTAAAAACTGAGCATGGCTCACTACCTAGTTCATCAAAACATTTATTTTTTAATTCAATTCTTCTTATTTTGATAACCCAATGACATATGAGTCAAAAGTATTAAATCTTTCAAAGTATTTCTTTCTAAAAAAAATATTACGGATCAAATTACAGTACAAAGTACTGGCGCTTTGGGTGCATCATCAGCGAAATCCATTTTATCGTGAAATATATTTTCACTGCAAGATATAATACTGTATTTTTTGCAATAATATTTATTTAATTAGAGTGATTCAGTAATTTTACGGTAATTAATATAGTAAACCTTTTGATTTATAATTTTTCTTGCTCCTTAACATGTTCCAAAAAATGGATTTTATGTTAAAAACTACAGGCATCTGTACTTTTATCCCAATTTTATCCAGAACTTTTTACAGTATATTGTGCAAAAGCCCTTAATATAAAGCAAACTACATAAATTATTTTGATGAAAAGAAACTTCTAGTTTTAAAATGAACAAATATCTTATATCTATTTTTTTAATATATTAAACTTTGAACTATATATCATTTTGTGCAATAGTTAACTATATCAAACAAGAAATCATAAAACTCTGATCAAAAATCAAAAAATTCCTTTACTGGCTTTTAATTTATACATATTTTTATAAGCTAAACCAGTAAAGTGTAAAAACTACTTTTCATACATTAAAAATATAAATCAAGAAAATATGGATAATGAATTAAAAATATAAAATATATTTGCGTAAATCTGTGGTCGTATTAACAATATGTGCCTCTTACATTATGAGTTAATTTTATAACTAGCTTAGAGGGTGCTGACTATAAATATAAATATAACTCAACAAGCATGAATAGCTGTTATAAACACCCAACAATTATAAAATTTGCATTATAAAATTGCACTGTTTGAAAATTCTCGGAAAAATGGTTAAATAAAAATTTATTTAATTGCTATTCTAATATATTCAAACAAAAGAGTTAATCAACCATAAATAAGATGGTATTCAAATTTTTAAATGTGGTAAATACAGTTTTTTTTATCTGCTTTCCCCTTATACGATTAAACAACCAGAATTTAATTACACTTACAAAGCCTACCTAATGAAAGCACTTAGTTCTTTGAAACTGCGTACAATATTATGCTTGTCAATATGCATATTATACTGCGTACATATTATACTAATCTGTAAGTCTCATTGATGACGGAAAGGGGTTCAAATCCCAGCGCTGGAACCGCAATATTCCCTTCAACAAATGAAGAAAATCCAATGGCATGCACAATGCGCATTACCTAACGAGAAATCTAGCTTCTATGATCAGTTTTTAGTGCACTTCTAACTGTTTTGAAACCATGCTAGTAAATAATTAAAAAAATCATGAAAGCAAGTAATGTTCTCTACCATAAATCGTGTAATTCTACGGGTAATCGAAAGGACAGACAGATTCCGATTTTTGACCCCCAAAATATAGAGGGTAGCAACAATCTGGAAAATAAGGTGCCCAATAGTTTGGTCAAAAGAGCTGTCCAAAGTTTAGACCCCTTATTGTTAATTTTACTTTTTGCGTGTTTCATCATATTTTTGGAAAACTTTTTAAGCGAACCGAAATTTCTTGAACACATTTATAAAATTCGTCTATCCAAAAGCAATTCCATACAAAATTTAACCTTTAATAAATATTTATTGCTTTTTATTATTTTATTTAATAATAAACGAAAAACTTTCGAATTTTGAAAGTTGCTTTTATTATTAAATAAAATAATAAAAAGAAATTATTAAAAGTTAAATTTTGCGTTCAATTATCTTTAGCTTTATTGATTTTGCAAGACTTTTTCTGTGCAAATTTTTTTTCAATTCGCTTAAAAAGTTTTCGAAATATGATGAAATACGAGAAAATTAACACGTAGAGGTCCAATATTTTGAGGTTCCAAAATCTGAATATTCTAAAAATGTATGTTTATTTTGAGAAAGTACATTTTTGTGACTGATTTCGTAAGTTAAAATATCATCTGCAATAATTAATTAGAACATTTGCGATCACCTCCTAGAACCATTAAGATTGGGTCCCAGAACGTGAATATCTGATCATTAGATCAAAAGTTATTCAGTATGAGACGGGATTCGAAAAAGCGAACTGTTTCTCGCAAAAATTGAAAATTAATTTTAAATTATTTTAGAAAATATTAATGCAAAGTAGACTTAGACAGCATAGCTTAATACATTTCTCTAGCATACAACTCAATAAAGTTAAAAAGTATATAAATATGAATAGATTAATCATGAAGAACTTATTTACCTTCTTCTTGCTGAGGGCTTAGCTGAATTACTTCAGCCAAAGCAACAGCCAATAAGCCAACAAGAAATAGACCAGTCTTCATGGCTGTAAGTTGGAGTTGTGGGGAGGGTACGATAAATCTGCAAGGTTAAACGTATTCCTTTTAAATGTCTTCTTATCAAAAATATACCGAATACCATGGGAAAAGCCTTCTGCTATTGATTAAAAATATGCACGATCAAAGATGAATTAAAGATTCCAGAACATCTTGCGTTTTTATTTTTATTTTTTTACAACTGTTAACTCTAAATAGTTCTCCGTGTGTTTAAATCATATGGAAAAACTATTTTTCAAAGATTAAAAGAAAACAATACATGTTTTTATTTAATTTCAAGCAATTTTTTTTTAAATACTATCGTTTTCTTTCTTTTTTAAAATACTACCGTACACTCGTTCTTCATGCTGACTGAATAGAAAAGAAAATAATCAATAAATCCGTACTGTGAACTAAGAAACCATGCGCAAAACTGAAAAGCATTTACAAACCCAACCCAACCCATGACGCAAAATGTCCTCAGTAGTAGACAGATCATGGGTTAGAGTCTCCTTGCAATCAGGTTAACCGTGACATGTTTTAGTGGTTTTCTTCTCCACGTAATGAAAATGCGGTTAGTTCCATCAAAAAAGTCCTCCACAAAGACAAATTTCACCCAATACTTGATCCAGAAGTTTTTTTGTCTTATGGATTGGGTTCAAAATTACAAGGGTACGTCATTGAACATTAGCCCAAAAATCATAATCATCATAAACCCAAAAATTGGGTCGGCCGTTCAATGACGGTTATAGAATAAAAAATTATAAAATTAGTAAAAATTAATTTTCATGGATCTAAAAAAAAAGAAAACAAGTGCTTTGATGCTTGACAATAAGCCAACAGGAAATTGACCAGTCTCAAAAAAACTTGTTTTGAGTGAATTTCAATAATTTTTCACTCATAATTAGCATCATTTAAGAGAATATATTTTAATCGTACTAAAGTTATTTTCTATCATTATTTGTTATTTTTACTTGAATGTCACATTTGATTTAAGTCACATTTGAATTAAATTAATCCTTTTTCCGACTATTCACTGGATCTTTTAATGCCTATCATAAATAAGATGACTAGAAAAATATTTTAGCATGTGCAACAGAAATAATTTATCAGTATTTATTTCTTTCAAATCTCATCAATGGATCAATGGTTTGTTCGGTAATTAATAAATTTCTTTTTATTAATTTTTAAACAAAACAGTGACAGTTGAGAAAAGAGTGAAAGCTTAGTAATCTATCTATATATTATATAAAACGCTAATACGTACGTATGTATGTATGTATGTATCAATAAAACCGATGATATTTCTTTTCTCGCGCTGGCAACAGTTTTCATTTTTAATTGATTGGATTCGGCGCGCAAGAGCACGTAGTGAGCAACCAGATAACAATAACCAGAGTGAGCATTATCAGGTTGTTCAATTCAGATTCATGCACTAAAAACATGACAATATTTAATTTAAACTCAATTAGGAATTAATTAATTAATTGAAGTGAGAATGCTTTAAAAGGCCGCTGTTGAATTGATATTTTTCTACTGGGAGCTACCTAAACGTCTAAAAAACGTTTAAGTGTTTGTATTGAATGCATTGAATTTTTTTATATTTCGCGTTTATTTATGCATTGAATTTTCACGCTTTAAAATGCAGAATATTAGTGAAGCAATATTTGATAATTTATTTTGCTAATATGTTTCTTATTTAGCTAATGTTTTGATTTTTTCACCATGTACAATCTAAATAGCTAATATACTTTTTTAAAAGCCAATAAGAACATTGGTAGAATTCTTCTACATAAGTACAATACTATGTCTTTGATGATAAAATACTATGTCTTTGATGATAATATATTATGTCTTTGTGCTAGAACATTGTGTTCATTGGCGAGCGAGCGCAGCGAGCCATGGTTCACGGCGTGAACCACATAGGATTGCGTAGCAATTCTCGGGGGTTGGCGAGCGTTAGCGAGCAGGTGGCGGAGCCTCCTAGTTCATTTGTATTTAACAATATGCTGGATATAATTGCAAGATAATACTCTATATAGTTCGGAAGCTTTGTGACAGACTTAAGTACAAAATCTTAGGGATTTTTAACTTCTTGTAATGAAACAAAAAGAAAAAAAATTTATTAACAGTTTACATAATTTTTTCTTTTATATAGGTATACAAATAGTAATTAAAAATACTTCATTAGTGCGTTAAATCGTACTTAATCATTTCCAACCTAGTTCTAAATTATTGTAATAGATATATATAAATATTGTTTTGATAAATAATTGTAATAGATGTTAGAATTGCTTAACTCAAATCTCAACTAATTACTGTTAAAATTTTAACACTGATTATTTTCCAATAACAAATATTTTTTTTCCAGGTTTTAGAAAAAAAATTGTAACTTCCCTTGCTTTTTGTAAAATTCCCTGACAATTTCATGTTTTCACAGTTCTCCTTGAACCGAGGAAAACCATTTTTAATCACTCCTTTGATTAATTGTAATTTACAAACGAACTAACTGCAATTTAATCGTAATTAAAAAACAGAATTAAAACTTCTTTGGTATTTTAACTTGCTTTTATATAACGCTACATGCATGCGTAACACGACTCTAAAAATCACATTAAATCATCAATGATAATTATTAAATATATATAACTTTCATGCCAGGCTCAATTCATGTTTTAAAGCTTAGCGGTCATAGCCTGTCGTTATTCAAAAGCAAAGATGCCAACATGATCCGCTTTGTGGATATGATTAAGAATTGTGTTGCCCACCCCTACATTTAAATAATTCAGATATGTCAATTTTCTCATGCCACCTTGTTCGAATTATTTTGGTACTTTTCAAAGCATTAGCGAAGGGAAACAAAATTATACTGATCTCAGTTTTTAATTCTTTGCCACTTTATAAAATGTCTTCTCGAAGTGGAGCAGTCAGCATCCCTGCCAAAATAATTGGTGCCTAAAAGCTATGATACAACTGCGAAGGGTTAAGACTTATAACATAAAACGTGAGATTGCATTAGTGAATGAGACAACTAAATTACTGAAAGAAAATATTTTATTGTCTATGTTTTATTATATATTTTTATGTGTTCCTTCAACATAGTAGAACGCTGTTAGGAACACTTTTTTCAGCTCATAGAGCATAAACTGAAGAAACGAGAAGAACGTAGATCTTGATTTACCGTATATTACATTGAAAACAAAGTGACTTTGAAACAAGAAGCCAATTGCTCTTATGGAGCAAGTGTCAACATCTACAATCATTTTATCCAATACAAGAAAAAGCTTCAATTCTTCTGTTTTCGTTTCCCTTTTGCAGATGAGCTGCGGGCATTTAATTTTATTTAGCTCGTCAATAAAATTCACATTTTCCTGTAAAAAACTTTCATACATCATGTAATATTTAATACATAAATACAAATTTTGGTCCATTTTTTTCTAATAAACTAACAAATTAATGCTTTTTTCCTCTTTTTGTACTATTAAAATTTAAACTGCTTCAGTTAAAAATTCGAAATATTTAAAAAAAAGAACTTAAACATTTTCGTAAACTTGAAAGATTTTATAACATATTTTTTGTTCAAAAAATAAATTATAAAATAAAATTTATATCATTATTAAAATTCAACAATTATATAAGACAGTTAGTCAGAAAAATGCATTTTATATAAATCGCAATATTTACTCCTTTCACTTTAGTATTTAAAACACACTATTATTTATTTATTTATTTTAGTTTAACACACTGAGATTTTCCCCTTTCTGTGACAGAGGGCACTGAGAGGGGAAAGAAGATTAAAATTTGCCATTGGAATATACACATTTCAAGAAACTTGACTTAGTAAAAAAAAATAGTATTTTTAGCTTTAAATTTAAAAATATTCTATAAAACTTTTGAAAAAAATTAGAACAATTTAAAATTACTTCCAAAATTTCAGTTTTAAAATTTGAAAAACAAATTGTTTAACACTGGGCAATATATAAGTTTTTAAATTTACTCCTTTATACAAGGCATGCACGGAAAAAAAATTTTAAAAAATTTCATACTTTTAGAGGAAATCGTCTAAATCAAAATTTATTTTGTCCTGATTTGACAAAAGAGAGTCCTTTTTGATTTGACAAAAATTGATTTATCATACAACTAATTTTAAAGTGAATTTATCAACATTCATGCTTTTTTCTTGATTCACCTTGAATCTAAAACCTTTTTCAGTTACCGAAATAAAATTCAAAAAAGTAGTCTCTGTTGCTTCAATCATATATTGCGTAAGATTTAACCGTATTGTTAATCCTTCTTCTATGTATTATTCTTGTAGAATCAAAATAACTGTACTATTGAAAACCTAAAGAAATGGCGCATTAAGTTTAAGTGCCGTGAAGGTTTTCCCCTCTTCACTTTTATAAAATTAGTAAGAATATCTGTTAAATATGCTTACACCAGGAAAACTTACGCCACATTCTGAAGGGAACTTGTTCTGAATCTGATTACTATGTGAGAACTGGAATATAAGAATAAAATTACTTTTAATGAATGATATGAATTACAGGGAATCTATAAATGGAGTTTGCAAGTCAATTGGCCTAGCGGTCAGCGCGCCTGACTGTGAAGCCAGTGGCTGCGGGATCGAATCCAACTCTGGCCATGACTGTTTCCCTCTCTCTGTGTTGTTCTCTGCTGTGTGCTGTGTGAATGTGGCTCACCCTATGAACCGGTATTTGTGACAGTGTGGAGTGGGTTATGTTGCTATATGTTACCGGCAAAGTGTGGAATGCCGGCATAATATATAATGCCTGACGTTTTCAGGCAAAGTATGAAATATGAGAAGTATTACATACTTTGCCTAGACATTATATATAATGACGGATACCATTTAGGCAAAGTATAAAATAAACGTCCTGATGAGGTCATTACGTAAATGATGTGTATGTTACTGTGAATGACCGAAATCGGTGGTTGTTGACTTTCACCGGTTAATATTGACAATCACATAGTCGCCTTGGTGAATGTCCGAAATACTTATTACATCCGATTTGATATTAATTTATGTGTGGATATAATTACATTTATTCGATATTTTAATACTTTCTAACGATAGATTAGAAGAACCATCAGTGTTTGGAGTAGCGGGCAAAGGTATACAGGACAATGGCACTTAACCTTAAAAAAACATCAGTGTAGGATAGACCAGGCAATGGCACTTGACCAAAAAAAACATCAATGTATAATATACCGGGCAAATGTATACCGGGCAATGGCACTTGACCTTAAAAAAACATCAGTGTAGGGTAGACCGGGCAATGGCACTTGACCATAAAGAAAACATCAATGTAGGATATGCCGGGCGAATACATACCGAGCAGTGACACTTAACTAGACCTAGTATGACTAGACCTTTGTTAATGTCCGAAATATATACTAGGTCTAGTTAAGTGCCATTGCCCGGTATACATTTGCCTGATATACCCTACACTGATGTTTTTTAAGGTCAAGTGCCATTGCCCGGTATACATTTGCCCGCTACTCCAAGCACTGATGTTTCTATCGTCAGTAAGTATTAAAATATCGAATAAATGTAATTATATCCACGAATAAATTAATGTCAAATCGAATGTGATAAATATTTCGGACATTCACCAAAACGACTATGTGATTGTCAACATTCACCGGTGAAAGTCAACAACCACCGATTTCGGTCATTCACAGTAGCATGCACATCATTTACATAATAACCTCATCAGGACGTTTATTTCATACTTTGTCGGTAACATTATATATATATATATCCAAAAAAACTGTCATACCTGCCTAATATCGTGTAGGGCCCCCGCAAGCACGCAGAAGTGCCGCAACACGACGTGGCATGGATTCGATCAATGTGTGAAGTAGTGCTGGAGATAATTGACACCATGAATCCTGCAGGGCTCTCCATAAACCAGTGGGAGTAAGAGGGGGTGGGGATATCTTCAGATATCGTTCTTGCATGATATTTTTCCGACCGAAGCGATGTCGTAGATTTGATGCTTTACCGGATTTCCGATACTCACGGTATACTCGTGAAATAGTCGTACGCGAAAATCCAAATTTCATTGCTATCTCGGAGATGCTATGCCCCATCTCCCGTGCGCCGACTATAACACTACGTTCAAACTCACTTAAGCCTGGCATTGTAGCAGCAGTAACCGATCTAAGAACTGTGCTAGACACTCGTTGTCTTATATACGCTTTGCGGATCGCAGCGCTGTACTTTGATTGGCTCCATACCCCTTTATTTGCATACTCATGCCTGTACCAATTTTTTTGGCTCTTCAGTGTATATATATATATATAGTAAGATCTTGTCATTAATTACATCCCACTATCTTCTATTGAAGCTTTTGTTTTCATATAATGCAAACTTGTTGCGAAATGGCAGGTAGTATGGCGGGGTCTCTCTTTGTATAGATACATTTAGTGCTCTATTTTGTATTATACTTGGATTTTTATTTTCTTATGTTTGCTTGACATGTTTTATTTTGTATTTTTGCTTAATACTTTTTATTTAATTTCAAACATTTTTGGTACTCTTAATACTATTGTATTAGTATATATTTTTGACTGTATTAAAACAATATTAGAAAGCTCTCTTTTTGAAGTTACAATCATTTGTGCTGAAGACGAGATTATATCATAGTTTTTTGGCTTTTTAGTATTTTTTTATTTTATTCTTTTAAGTTTAAACATTTTATTTAATATTTATTTTCTTCCTACACTTCAAAAATGTTTTTTGTTTTGTCTTCTTTGTAATTTTCGCGAAGGACACAACAATAAGGTCTCCAATTTCGATGACACACTTACGTCAAAGGGATCATTTATCCTATTCTAAGTTTAATAAGAATGCGTGTTCCCCAAATTTTTAAATTTATAAGACAAAAATTTAAGAAAGATTTGATACAATTTTGAGAATAGATATTATATTGTGTTTAAAATTCTTATCACCACTTAAGTTGTAATAGCAACAAGAAAAAGAAAATAAATTTATCCATCAATGTCTCCAATGGTATTATTTTAGTATTACTAAAAGCATTTGTTTCATTTTGCTTTAACTGCCGTGTGTTAGTTTTTTTAATCAAGTAGCGGACTAGCTGAGAAATCACTATTCTAGCCCTTTCAATGTTTGTTGGACTTTATATATTTGTAGAAACTAATACCCGCCACTTTTGAAACTATTGTCAAATTTTAGTGATGTAATTAACAATCCCTCAAGAAATTATCGTCAAACTTTAGATGTGATAATAATGTCATTACATTAATTTAAAAAAATTTATGATGTGCATTTAAGTTTAAAATTTATATTAGTATTTATATGTATGAAAATGTTATCACAGCCATTCAAATAAACGAATTTTCTAAATAATCAATTCAACTCCTTAATTTTCGTAACACAGATAATTTAATATATACAGTATATTTTACGCAAAACAACAAAATAAATTGTATTAATACATCAAGATAATTATTCCCTTTACTGTTTATTATTCATCATGTTTTAACAGTTGCAAAAAATATTTTGCAAGAAATTAAGCACACTTGTACATTTTTTTGAATCTTTCAATGTCACTTTTGGTCATTTCATTTTTATTAAAAGGGTCTACCAATGTCCTTCCGTTTTTGGCCACCATGGTGTCTTTTCCGTTCTTGGACAAGGCTTTGTTGCCATAAATCATGATGGAGTCATAGTCAAAATCATTATATAGAATATTTTCTTCCGGATTTAGCTTTATAAAGTTCTTTTTCTGATCTGCGAAACGAAGCAAATTGTTAAGCGTTAAGAATTATTCACATTTTCTATTACAAAAAAATTCCTTAAATGATTAATTTTTTTAATCAATTAAAATCTAAAATCTAATTACCATATATACTAACAGTACTATAAATAACGTAAAAGGTATAAACTTAAGATGCAAATGTACAAAGTGATTTATCTCAGAAGACCAGGTTATCTGAGAATTCTGATAAATACATTTAATGATTAGACTGGTTGCTATTGATTTCGAAATCGATTTCAGACGAATTCTTCATTTATCGTGAATGCTAAATATCGCTATTGACTAACAGTGAAAAAGATAGCTTTTGCCAACCTCTTCTCTGTAAGTATCACACCCCATTTCGAGATGTGTATAAGCAATTTCGAGAGCAATTATCAGCAATTTCCAGAAAACATGGTATTATGTTAACAGGTTAAACTATTAAACGAACTTTAGAATTGGATTATCTTGATTTTAAGCTCGATTTTTAGTTAACTTGGTTGCAGCATCTTGACTAACATATTGTGACAATTACAGGATTTTAAGCACTAATAAAAAACATAAAAAGTTAACCGGAAATGCAAAAACATATTTAAACAAACGTGCTAATATTAATAAACTGTGACGCACATACTTGGTTTTGCTCACTAAAAAACACTAACAAATGACAAGACATCGTAAGTGAACACTGACAAATTTAACTGACGTTTCTGACAACCCCAAAGAATAGTGCTTAATAAAAAATGAACATATATTACAATAATAATCACCATGGATAAATCCTCTTAACCTCATAGAAGCAAAAATATTTAAAGACTTTAATCTATGGAAACCGTTATATATTTTTGGCCTCTAAAACAACTATATCACCCAGCAGAACAATTAATGAGCAAGTTTGGACTATGTTCTCCTTTGCAATCTGCTATGATGGCATTAAGCTATTTTAAAATGCTACAGAATAGCAGTTAACATAAGCATCTTTAGATCTAAAATATGGGTATATTTGTAGAGAAAACCAACGATTACACAACAACTACCATAAACACAAACTTATATTCAGATTCACACTCAACTTCAGAAGACCATAACAATCAGGACTTTTTAATTTTGAAAATAAGGGGGAAAACAAGAAACAATTAACTCTAAATTAGGTAATAGGTAATGAAAAAGCAAGTAAACTTGACAGAAAGCTTAAAAACTCTCTTAGATATAGATGATTGTCGTTAAACTACTATGTAAAAAGCAAATTTGATCAAAACTCTGAAACATGGTCATGGATAACACGAGGTGAGGATGGAAATCGAATCTAAGCAAGAAAATACATGCCAGAGAATTGCTAACAACTCTAAACAAACACAAAATATTTGCTTATCTTTTTCGTCAACCAGCTACTAACATGTCAGGTTTTTCAGAGAAACTATCAGTTTATATTCTGCTGTACAATGCGCAATACATAACTGAATAATTTTAGGTCTAATGATTCCCGTTCACGTTTTAATACTCAACCATAATGGTTTGAATATCACCTTTACATGTTCATTGCTAAACACGCCATATCACAAAATGAAATTCTTTCTTACAATTTGTGTTTAATGAAATAGACCAAGTGATAGCGTATTATGCATATTATCAGTAATACGCTATCACTTGATTATATGCAAATCAAGATGCATATTATCAACCTACTAAAATTGCAAAAAACTACTACATTTTTTCCTGATAATAATATGTTGCTTAATAAAATAAATTTTCAAATTTAAGAATTAAATGGTTGGTAAAATTATAAATTTAGCTTTATTTTATCTTAACCTCTTAATGATCACTCTTCATTGTAAGCAAACAAATTTTTCCACGTTCTCTTGGGATTCAAAATATATCAAGTTACCAACCACTCACCCTCTTTTACGTTTTCTTCGTAGATAATCAAATGATCATCTCTGTCTGATCTGTTTTGTTCGTGATAGAATCCAAGAGCATGCCCCAATTCGTGAATAACAGTTCCTTTATACCAACAACCTCTACCTAGATTAAGCATCTGTTCACCATTAACTCTACCTACTTGAGAGCTGCAGCTGTAAGAGTTAAGAAATTCCATATTTTTAAAAGCACAGAAAATATACTTTTATGTTTGCAGTGCAATTACTTTTTAATGGTAATTCACTCTCCTACCTGCAGTATTTATGAAATGCCATAATCTTATATATTTTATAATTAATTAATTTCAAAATATATTGCGCAAATATACTTTAATTTACATTTTTAGTCGAAGTGTTATTTGTAATGTGAGCCAAAATTTATTTTAAAAAAACCAAAAATAGCATGTTTTATAAATATTGGTTAATTATCGTTTATTTTTCAATTCATTACCAGAAACGTAATGGCTATGACATACACAATTAAGCATCGCAAGTCATTACAGACAACTGCTGTCAGATTTTTTAAAAAATTAATGTTTTTAGCTAATAGATAGTATGTAATTACAGCGGAAAAAATGAGGTAAAATTAACGCATGATAAAGACATTCCTGGCAAAAAAATATTGACTACCAATATTTCGCAGTTACCAAAATATACGGTACTTAAACCATTCATTTGGTAGATTTTTCTATTTAAAAATATTTCATATTTAAATACACGGTATTTTAAAGAGCTAACGTGAATCTAATGAGAAAAGGTTCATTCCAATTTTATAACTTTTTAAAATAACGACTAATTTCTTGCTGATGGCTTTTAAATTGTTAATGGAGTTTTATTTTTTTAAACATAATTGGTTTAAGACTTCATTGTCTATTAAATTCGAATTTTTGATATAAAGACTCGAACTCGCTAGGAAACTAGGTGGACAAAAATGTTAAGGTTCCTCCTGCTAAAAGGTTCCAATATTCTTAGTCTTACTTTACGCTTTTTTTTTTTTAACTTTATTTATTATTTTACATTTTCAACATATTTTTAATTATGCTGTAATGACAGTGGAATTACATTATCCCTCATTTATGATGAATTAATTTGCGCAATTATACATTTTTAAAAATCTTAAAAGTTAATCTTTTCACATAACCTTAAATGTTAAGGGTCAGTAACAGTTAAATGAAGTGTTAACTCATATTCTTTGAATTAAAAAAGAAGCATATAAAGTGATAAAGAACACAATTTTCTTTTAAAATTCAATAGTGTTTTTTTATTTATATTAAAAAAATATATCAAATTTTTAATTACCTTTTACCATCTCCCCAAACTAATCGAACGTAATCTTTTTCGTCTGTCCTTTTGACGAATCGGATGCATGTATTTTTATGAAATTCTTCCATGGCTCTCTCTATGTCCTTCACCAAAAACTCATATTTAACTAAAAGGGGAAAAAATATAAGAAAGAATTTTCTTTTATGTACTTTTGTTATACCTACGATTCATAAGTAATAGGGGCCTTTAGAAAACTGCCTACACAGTAAAGAAATTTCTGATCAAATTATGGATTTATCAACACTTTGCATTATCCGTAAATTTAATCTTACCCTGAAATCCATTTTTAACCGTAAAACCTTATTCCGTAATTTTTAAAGTTATATTTATTTAATTAGAGTATGCTAGTGATTTTACAGTAATTATTGCGTGGAAATATACGGTATATCAGATTTTTTTTGTCCCGTATCGTGATCCGGTAAAAATGGAGAACATCATTACCAAATCAAAGAAACATCATTACCAAAGCACATCGATATAATTTACCGAACTTTTTGGTGGTCCCATAGAGCCAGAAAGAATGTGAATTTTACCATGTTTTAGTAGTTTTGACTATACTTTTGTCTCAGTGTAGGTTAGGTCAGCACTTAACGTACACTGTAACTGTAATATTTATTTAATTAGAGTGATTCAGTGATTAAACTATAATTATTTCCTTGGATATCCCCTGTGGGGTTAACTATAATTATTTCGTCGGATATCCCCTGTGGGGTTAACTATAATTATTTCCTCGGAAACTATAATTATTTCCTCGGAATTACTATAATAATTTCCTTCGTAAAATTTAACTATAATTATTTCCTCGGATATCCCCTGTGGGGTAGGTCAGAGTTAAGCTACCTTTACTCAAATTATTACCGTAAAAATTACAGTATATCAGATTTTTTTGTCCCGAAACATGTACCTTTAAAGATGGACTTTATGGTAGAAAGTACAGGCACCCGGAGTACCAGTACTTTTCACCGCAATTTGATCAGGAAGTTTCTACTATGTTAGTTTAAATCAAAAAATTTAATCCGATCATCCCTATCAACCTGGGTTTAACCACATTCCATACAGCCCCAACAAGTTCACAAGAAACAAGGCCTTTGTAGACTAGAGAACAATATTAAATTCTAGCCAAGTATATATCCTCCTTGACCTCTCAGAAAATTCATAAATTTTTCTCGTGATAGATTTTGGAGGAACATACTTTGAACATTTTGGAGAAGGGAATATATTTCATAAGACAGTATACAGCTTTTCCCTAATTATTTTATAACTGAACAGCAATGAAATAGTAATCTTGTTAAAATTTTAAAAAAAATCAATTAAAATGTCAAATTGGGGTTGAATGTAAAATTTGGGATGACTAAAAATTTTTGAATACAAGGCTATTTCTTTTCTTAATAACTTTTCCATAATGCAAAATTTCTGAGCAGATGGAAATCTTAGGGATCTGTTTGTTTAAGAAAAGCATTAACTTAATGTCAACAATTCAAACATTTGAAATTTCAAAAATGAAATTGTAAAATGTTCATAATTTAGAGCCTTAAATATATAAATGTTTAAAAAAAAGCATTAAATAGGCCCGTTGAAAGTTTTCAACTAATTAGCCTTAGTGATAAGTTTTATTTAATTTCTTCTTCCTAATAACTTCCGTTATGAATATTAAAATACTTGTAGTTGATTACATTAATTTTGAAATTTACTGCAAAGTATTAAGCTTTAATAAGATTTTTTTGTTTTAAAATAAAAAGCTTTTCCTAAAGTATTCATCAATGAGTCCATATTTCCTTTATTTTCGAGATTTGTTTTAAATGGTTTTAATGAAAAACACTTTTTGCATATTTGTTATATTTTTCAGTGGAATTATAAAATATTATATATATAATTGAATTTTAGCAAAAGTGATGCTTAGCTTTATAATTAGATTAAATGTACTAACATTAAATACAGGGAAAATAAATGTTCAATAAATAAAATTAAAAAAATTGAAATTTAAAAATACATAGAATTGAAAAATGCCAATTTTGAACTGCACAGCGAAAAACTAAAACAAAGGATAAAAAATTACAGTAATTATTTAGCATCTCAGAAAAATGCAGCGTTCAATGTAACAACTGAAACACCTGTCAAAAAATGCAAAATCACATTAATTTAAATAATTATCATTAATGAAAATAGCAATTGAACAAGTTTAAAAGTTATTTTCTGGATATTGCGACCAAATGGTACTGAGGTGATTTTGAAAAGGAAAAAAAAAGCTAGATTATTCATGGAGTACTAACGAGCTTCTACGGACAAAATTTAAAAAAATACACATCAAAATAGTTTTTGTCAATTTTATCTAACAACTTATATCTTTAAGCACATGATGTATTTTAAAATTGTCTGCACAAAGAGACCAAAGACACTGTTGGATTAAAAATAACAATTAAACGAGTAAATAAAAAAATAAATAAACAATAAACCAAAGAAGAATTCTTACGCAAAACGTCATCTATAACGTAAGGTACAACTGCATTTGGCCATCTCAAATGTTCGCCAACAATAGCATTTCTTTCATCATCCTAGAAGAAATAATTTCTGTAAATAGCGCTTAAAACAACTTTAAATCGGCTAGTAAACTTTTAAAATTTTCATATTAAAATTACAGTAAAATAACAGACAGCAGTCTGTCCATTCAATTAACCGTAAAGGTTACGGTAAAGAACATTTTTTTACCTTTACAGTTTGAAACCGTTTGCAGTTAGTATGGTTAAAAAAACTGAATACAAAACTATACGAGATTTTTTTTTTTACCATTTGCAACTGTCATAATTTCAAAACAGTAAAAAGGAGATTTATCTAGACATTGGAGCAAGGCTTTTAGTTAACTAAAGGGCATTAGAATTAAGTTGTGGTGAAAAGTTTTCTATCAAACGAACCGTGGATTAATTAGTTTACTTTGCCTATTGTAAAAAAGGGGAATACTGGACTCACAGTTAATATTTTCTTACAGTTAACAGTTTGAATACCATCTTATATATTCTTATTTGACTGTTTTGCTTGAATATGGTAAAATAACATTTAAATAGATTTTTATTTAACCATTTTCCGAGAAATTTGTAACAGTGTATAATATATCTACAGTAGTTAACAAAACATAATTTCTAACATGAAACACAACATAATCCCAATTAGAATGAACTGGAAAATTAATTAGAAAAAAATTATGAGAGAAATTTAAATTTTTTTTAACTTGATTATAGATATATGAAGCAAAAATATAGAAACAATAATTTAAAAATTAAATTGAAAGAAAAAATAAACATACCTCCTCAATATAATACATACATATTTTGCATATTTTGCTTAGACTTTTCAAAAGAAGGCATTTTATAACACTGACTGAATTTTTTGATAAATTTAGTATATTTAAATAACCAATATTTGAAATCGAGATTTCTTTAAATTGGATGTACATGAAGCTGTACCCACTTTTAAAACTAAGTGGAAAGATTTTAATGTCGCCATAAAAGTTTTATTCAAATGTCTACAATTTTCAACACAGCAAACGAGCATCAAACGAGAAGTTTATTTATCATTAATTTATGATATACTTTGAAATATGGGTCTTGTAATTGAAGTTCTTTTTCAAAAACTCTATTTTACAACGAAATAATGATTTTTTGCAAATAATGTTCTGTTTTTATTAATTCCTAATTGATGTTGTAGTTCATGACTTTTATAATGAGTTTTGGTTTTCTTTTTCCAGAGACCTTTATGCTAAATATGAAAATGGTGTAAAACCACAAGATGAAAAAAAACACAGCTTTATGAAAGCAAATAATACTTCGATATTTTTTAAATGCTTAAAATTTTACTCCAACACTTACATAGCTTAAGCTCTTAAAAAGTTTAAAAAATTTTATAACTTTAACTAATTTTAAATCTAGATAATTTTTCACTATCAGGAGGTATTCATATTTAAACTTCTCAGCTTTCATTTGCATTTAAAGCACTCATACAGCGACTTCTTCAGTTCTCCTTGGTGCAAAACTTTCGGAAAAACATTCTATAAGAGGGTGACAACATTCAGTCAGTATCTTTCGAATACTTACGTAAGTAACTCCAATCATGTCACCATCGAATAAATCTGGATCTTCCAGAGCCTTTCTAGCTTCTAAAATATAAAATTTAAAAATTTATCAAGCTACTTCCTATTATTTAATTTCGATTTTAGTCAAAATATGAAGTCAAAACCGCGTTTAGTCAAAATCGCATTTTCTTGCAGAATATCAATTTTTTATTTTTTTTTCTAATGATGATAACTTTTTAACTAGGAAATTAATTGGTTTAAGTATTAGACTTGATTAACGTTTGGATTATTGAAATTGCTACATATTTACTTTATCTCAGATCAGCGAAAATAACTAAAAGCACGATACAAGATATCTTTATTTCTTTTTCATTGCGAAAAAGTTTTATGTAATTTTATTAATTGTCCCTAATATGCATATATATATTCAATACTTCTGAAATTTGTTTTATTAATTTTCTTCTCTTGTCATTATTTTTATTTTTTTCCATATTTTTTTCAATTTTTTAGTTTATATATATATATATATATATATATATATATATATCTANTACCGATGTTTAACTCCTTAGCCTTGTAATTTTGAACCCAATCCAGAAGACTAGGAACTCCTGGATGAAGTATTCCAGGAGAAATTCGCCTTTGTGGTGGAACTAAGCATATCAATTCAAAATGAAGTGACTAAGTTCAAGAATAAAGTAGTAACGTTTCTCTGATGACTATTATCAACGTTTATAGCAGTTTGTTTTTAAGACAATTTGCCTTTATATTCATTTACAGCATATGCAATATGAACAAATTCATAATATATTAATTCGTAATGTCATTAACGCATTCATTATTCGTATTAAATACTTTCAGAATTCCCCCAAAATAGCTCGGAATTCCCCAAAAATACATAGCATTTAATAACTTTTTATATTCATTTACAGCATATGCTTTTTATGAACAAATTCATGAGATATTAATATCATATATTTCATTCTTCGTATTAAATAGTTTTAAAGTTACTAGTATTGCCCCAAAATAACTAGGAATTCTACCAAAATAACTAGGAATTTCCCCGAAATAACTAGAATTTCTCTCACAATAACAGGATTAGAAAACTTTTCTCCCACAGGATTTAAATACTTTTTACTTCCATTTGCACCATACGCATTATGAACAAATTCATAATATACTAATAAATAATATCATTCACATATTTCATTCTTCGCTTTAAATACTTTCATAATAACTATCAATTCTCCCAAAATAGCTAAGAATTACTTCAAAATAACTAGGAATTCAAACAAAATAACTAGGAGTTAAAAACTTTTTATATTCATTTACATGCATTATAAACAGATTCATAATATCATTCATATATTTCGTTCTTCGTATTTAATACTTTCATAGTAACAAGTGATCCCCTCAAAATAACTAGAAATTAACCCAAAATAACTAGGAATTCCCATAAAATAACTAGGATTTAATAACTTTTTATATTAATTTACAGAATATGCATTATGAACAAATTAATGGCATATTAATTCGTAATATCAAATTCATAACATAATATTCATAATATATCATTCTCCGCATTAAATATTTCCAAAATAACTAAGATTTCCCCCAAAATAACTAGCAATTCTTCCAAAATAACTAGTGACTCTCCCAAAATAACTAAGACTTCCACCAAAAGAATTTTGATCAATTCGGGTTTTATAAAAATTGGGACTCGCAGCCTTTCGCTGAAATGCCAACTTATGCAGACACGTTTCTTCTTGATCCAAGTGGCTTACCAGCTTTTTCTCAAAATTGTTACAGAGCATTTCAACACCGTTTACACTTTGCAAATGTCAGCTGTTTCTTAACATCCTAATATTAAACTCGAATTTAACTGAACAAAGATCTCAAAAAATTGTAGTTAAGCAATTTTTTTCCTTTGCTGCTAAGTAGACACATATCAAGAAACGCAAAAAAAGAAAATGCACTTTTTAGCTGGAAAAAAAACTAGTTCACATCTACCTCTTGTACAAATTGTTAATAAAAATTGCCCAATACTCTAGATTCGTCTTATGATATAAACTGTTTAATAACATTTTTTATCATCAAAAATTGCAGAAAACGAAACATTACCTTCTGTCTGCTCAGGACTTAGACTGATAACTTCAGCTAAGGCAACGGACAACAAGCCAGCAAACAAAACAACAGTCTTCATATTTGAAGGTTTAAGGTGTGTCAAATTTTGAAACTATAAATTTGTATAGCGAAGTTTGCCTCTTTTAAATATTTCCTTATCAAATTTTTATGGGAAAAGCCTGCTGCTAGCAAAAACAAAAATGACTTCTTTTTAAATAAAAAAAGACTGCTTGGTCAAAGATTTTTATTTATCAAGTAAGCAAACAGGCGCAATATTTAATTTTTTTTTCTTACAGTCTATCCGAGCAGATAACATCGGTATTGATATTACTCATTACTGTCTTTCTTGCATTCAATGTGAATGAATTCACCTTGATATACGAGAATACTTACGTTGTTTTTTAAATACATGTTAGGCTTGATATGTTTTAAATTTGAGCCGATTAATATTAGCCTAATTTAATTTATCAATAATTAAACATTTACAGTTCATATTTTCAGATTATCCATTTAAGCTATTTTTATTTATCGTCTGTTTTATTAGGCTATTTTTATTTATTGTTAATGCCAAGTCAGTGCAAAAACAGTCCAGGGTTGCTAATTGGGGAACGCAAGACACTGGAAACCCTTCATGTAATGAAGGGAATGGAGGAAATATCGCAGTGTCAACGTTGGGATTCGAACCCACGCTTTTTCGGTCAAGGGAATTGGAGAAGAGATGACAGATTAGCCCTCTTGGTTAAAATATGTACCCATCTGCAAAAAAAATAAGTAGCTTCATTACGTAGGTGTAGTTGGTGCAATGAAATTAAGGTTGTTGAATTATTCTAGGAAAAATCGGTTAATAAAATGTTTTTCTCGCAGTTAACAATTTGAATACCAACTTATTTATTGCTATGTGATTGTTTTTTTTAAATAAAATGTTACTTGACTATTAAATAAAATATTAAAAACAATTAAATAAAATATTAAAAACAATTAAATAAAATATTAAAAACAATTTAATAAAATATTTAAAACAATTAAATAAAATATTATTTAACTATTTTTTTGCTGTTACTTCTAACAGTGCATGTTCTGGACTCATTGATTAAAGCGGAAACACGTATGACATGAGCTTTGTAAAATCTCTGAACCCAAGGCTTGCAAAATCTCTTTAACAAATGGTATACTCTCAAAATAATATTATTTATTGACATCCAGATTGCTGGTAAAAATGACTCAAAAAATTGACAAAATTAATAAATTTCATTGCAATTTCCAAAGTTATACCAGTTATTTTATTTGTTTCATTCTCTGTTATTTTACTTTTTATGACTTACATAACAAAATGAGTGATTAATAGAAAAAACTACGTTAAATTATCAAAAATAGTCCATCAAAAACATCCAAATTAAAGTCTTAATCATATAATTATAATAATTGTACTTCAGTGCAAATTACTCACGTTTCCAAACTCTGCTATTAATGATTCGTTCGTAAGATGTGAATAATTAAATATTAAAAGTTTACTGCTTTTTTGTTTCTGGTGATTGTGGCTGTGTTGCATTAATGAGGAAATTCAAATTAATATAATTTGTAGTTAACTACTCTAAAATTTGCTTGAACTTAAAAATATTAATATTTGGTTCAGAAAGTAACTTGCTTTCTCGCCTGGATTTTAAGTAACACTTCTACGAAGTTAAACAAAGATAGAATTTTAACAATGGAGGTAAAATAAAATAAAAATCATTGAAAAATGTTAAAAAATCTCATTGTAATTTTAGTGGATTGAGAACTCTTACTAACAGGTAATGAGATCCAGAAAGTTCTCTTTCTTACCTAAATATCTTTTTCTTTTGTTAAAGCTGCTTTAAGGTTTTGTTATATGAAAAACCTCTTTTAGCGAACAATACGAGTAGAGTATATCTTTCAATCTTTTAGCAGATAATACCACTTCAGCGAGATCTTTTTAGCGAAAAATATGAGTTTTAATTTTAAACCTTATTCTTAACCGTCAGGCTAAGTTTTGCCCTTCTTTTGTCAGTGCATAGGCGCATATCGAAACTGTCAATAGCTGTAAAAGCTTGAAAATGAAAAGCGTGTGTCATCGAAATTTTAAGATTTACTGAAAATCGAGTGGTAATCCAATAATAAATCCTGTCAATGTTAATAAATGAATGATTTATTAGTGGATTAGAAAGAAATTAAAACCGCTGCTAGGTGGAATATGTTGAAAACTGCAAGTGAGAGTTTTGACCCTTTGGGATTTTTGTCCCCGATAATTATGAGAATAAAAATTTTGTTTCAAGAATTCATTTAATTGGTTATCTAGGTGATTCACACACAGCACAGTGGTTTCGGAAGCTAAATAGGAAACTTCATAAGGCTTTAGAATTGCAAATATACATTTGTGGGGAAATGCGCTCTTAGGGGTGTTTTCCTATTAAGAGCTTCCAGTGCATGAACCTTTTATCTGGTGTTTTCATTTATTGAATTGTTCAAATATTATGCTAATTTCAGATATAGTTGTTCAACCTGGTGAGCTTGACAATTATTTTATCAGAAAAAAACGAGTTTCGTTTGTGGTTTACTTAATTTTTCTTTTCATCATTTTATAACAGCTTTTTATTCCAGAAAAATTATTGCAAACATGATTTACTAAAACTTGCTCCTTGACACGTGCTGTCCTCCGATTTTGACAAATGTGAAATCAAAAGAAATAAAGATTGTCTAACCACTAATGGTTTACAATGTAACACTCCTTCATTAACCATTGCAATGACATAGTCTAATTCACAGGTTGAAGCTCTAATGGTCCCATATGCAGGGACATAATTATGCTGAACGAAGTAGTTGGCCTACTAAAAGTAACCTTTCTCTGCTCTAACAAACAGAAGAAAAGGGAGTGGACTGACTTTCGATAATTAAATTTATTATTTACTCCACTCAGTTCATAAAGCCTAATTGGCAAAATTTCTGACGTGTCGCCGTGACAACGCCCACGCCAGCATGAAAATACCAAAGTGGAGATATCGGCTTAAACTCCTGTGCCTCGCATGATCATGAGCACCACACTTGAATCGATGGACAAAGAAGGCCTGTGAACGAGTAAAAGGCCCAAGTTTAAACGCACAGGGCTCATCTGCTAATGATCCGAAAAGATTAGGGGCTGCTTGCAGCCTACGGACAAATATGCTCCGATCCACTACCTCGATCTAAGAGAAGGTTCAATTTCAGGAAGGCAACCGAACGTTATATACGTATTTACAGATAGTTGCAATCGGAAATTTTAAAAATTACGCCCAAAAAATTCGGAATCTGCACCGAAATAATTTAAGTATTACAATTAAATTCAAAAAGCTGAGACTGAAACTTAAATTTAAAATCCTCAAATTTGTAAAAATGGCAAAAACTTTAATTCTTGGCTGGGCAATCCGTCAGACTGGTGATAAGATTGTTGAATAAAATTTTTATCTTAATATACGGCAGAATAATTAAAAATTAGCAAATAAGTTACAAGAATAAAACGAATATGTACGGCAATGCGTTAGTAAATGCATCACCCATTGTGAAGAAACAAATTAAAAATTATGCAGCAAAAAAGGAAAAATAAGAACAGAGAAAGGAAAGATAAAATGAACTCAAAGGTCTGATCAAGAAAGCTATTTGTTTAAACAGTCTAAACCTTTTCAAGTTATCTCGATATGATAGTACATTTATTGACTGTGAATTCATGGAACGCTTAAGTGTTTGTTTAAAAATTTTATAGCACTTCCCCCTAACAAAATTAATAGTTCAACTTCAACTCAATTCCTTTACAAATATTAATATGTTATAAATGACCCGGATCGCATAATTGGTAGGATGTTGGAATCTTGTTCGCAAGAAAAGGAAGTTCAAATCCAGTCATTCAAAGGAATGGTGATTGGTGCACGCTAAATCCGTCGAGGGCACAAAGTCATCCAAGCTCCCACGACAAAGCAATACCTCTGCTGGTACTGTAACGTATCAAGCTATATTAAGAAACAGTTCTTTGTTTTATAAAAAAAACTCATTTATTTCACAACAACAAATAAAGAAACGAAATTAAAGTACCCGTAACGGGTTAATAATAATCTTCCAAAAATATAGAAAAACCAGTATCGGGTGAGTATAAACCTCAAATTCCGAAAACAAAAAACTATCTTCTAAAGAATCAACAACTCTGTGTTGTTCTAAAAATTGTCTCGTTTTTTTATTTCTAATTTATCTCTTTAGGTGTTTAATTTATTTTATACCTGCTTTTGCTTGCCAGATATTTTTTAATATTTTTAAACTTTATAGTTCTTGCCAATATATTCTTGCAGAGGGGTTCTTGCAGAAGAATTCAGGTCAAAATTACGATCTACTGATATGGATTGAAGGTGTGTCACTGAGTCCTCTCTGTAAAACGGATTGTAACGCATGTGGATAGTAAAATCATACTCTTGGCCATAGATGGCACCACTGTAAAACAAGAAGCGCACCCTCTGCCAAAACTTGCTTGATTTCAAGCATTTATTTATTTGATTAAAAAGTGCCATATTTATTGATTATGCCATTATTTATTTGATTAAAAAAAGCTCATGGACAAAAAAATTAGCGCACCATAGCTTGGTGCGCTAATTTTTTCGTCCATGAGCGGACTTTAATACCTCAAACTTTACTGGCATAAAAAATACCTCAGGAATCCAAGCTTCAGTTCTTAAACAACCCTTCATACTCCACTGTGTATGTCTAGAACACCTTTCTCAGAAATTACATTTTTCAAGTTGGCTAGACCCAGTACTAGAACAAATCTTATCCAATTGACTACGAAATTAATCTTCCTATTTTATTTTATAATCTTTACAAATTTACATAAGATCATTTCAGTTCATAGTATAATTTATTTGTTAAAATCAATTTTCTGGGGACTTTTAAATAGAATTTGAAATTTTATTTTTTAATTTTGCTTTCCCTCAAACTTTAAAATTTCAGAAGATGCTGGTCTGGCCTTACCCAAATTAAAATGAAAGCCTTAATTGAAAAAAGAAACTTCACTTTCACAATTTTCTCTTGTATCATTATAGAGAAATTATCTTTTACAGTCACTAATTACTTAATGAATGTTTTTTTCAGAATTTTACAAGATTCTACTGCTTCACTAAAACAATTACCAAAACAATTACCTGCTAAACTAGCACAACGTATTATGACGATGTTATAATGTAAATGTGATGTAGATATATATGTAAATGTTTACAAATTAATACAAAACCAAAGAAATTGTTATCGCCATAACACAGTGGACCAGAAGTCTATGATCTTTGGCCAAAAGTAAAAAAATAATTTTCAACTAAAATATGTGTAGGCAGTTTTAATATATCCCAAATTAAGTATTCATAATCATTCCAAACATTACAATTTACTTTTTCGACAGACGAGAGTACAATTTAAGGAAAAATATGTTAACAAAATTATTTTTAAGTGTAACTTTTAGATTTTTATTTCAGAAATACATATAAGAATTTCACCTTACTGTTACATCTTTATCAGAGTAATTAGTGTTAAATTATAGTACAATTTTTCAATTAGTTGGATTAGTTAATACTCTGGACAAACTTACAGTTTATATCTTATCATTTAACATTTTACAATGTTTGAATGACTTTCGAAAATTAGTTCCAAAAAGTTCCACGAGGTAACTAGCTAAACTTTTTTGTTGTTGTCTTCTTTGAAGTTTCTTCTTTCGAAAAAATCTGCCCCATTTTGTCCGTATTGAAAAGGTGGACTAAATATACCGAAAAACAAAAATTATGTTTTTTTCATGTTTTCGCGTTATTTTCTAATTATTCGAGTCATTTTGTAATATTACTTCGGAAATATAATTTGCTTTTCATTTTTAACACAAAATTACGAAAATTATTATATTTTCATTGCTATATTTATTTATTTTAACGTATTTTATTATTTTTTATTTTTGCTCGCCATATTTCAGCCGCCATTTTGTTTTTTTTGGGTATTTTTAGTGTATTTTAAAATTTCAACTTTGAATTCAATTCATCTGCACATAAGAACCCCTAAATGCAAATTTTATCGAAATACTAATTTTGGCCACAAAACCTTGGATGCTGACCCACTCTTTATAATCGGCATTGTGTAAACTGAGAACTGATATTCTCCGTAAGACACAGCGTAACATTTCTTAATTAATATTTTTTATCAAATATGATATCTAAAATAAATAAAATGAAATAAATACTGCATGATATAAAATAAATAAAAAATATCTAAGTCAGGAACAAAGTATTCTCTGATATAGTCCCTAAATCATATATGCCCTAACTTATCGTATTTTATGCGTAATAAAAATATGTTTGTCGTAAGCTAAGTAAAAAAGTTAATTTGTAAACGTTTACGTTTTATAATATACTAAACTGATTGAAAACTCGTTGGTGAGTTTAAATCTTTTTGATAATTGTTAGACTTATTTCGTATCAGCTTATAAGATATCGGCCTTTAGGTCATTTAAAAATGTGCGAAAAAATACTAAATCAAATGGAGTCTGCTTAGACTTTTTGTAGTAAGCATTAACGATCGGTAAATTTTCAAGAAAACGATCATAAAAGTGTCTATTTCTTTGGTTTTTGTATTTGTATTAAGTATTTGATTAGTGCTGCAACTAGTCTAAAATAAATTAACTATCTGCAATTACCTTAAAAATATTCTGGTACTGCCATCAGGTGTAAAATGAGAAATAAATTGCTTTCCGGACAAAAGAAATGAATTAGTTTTATTCTTATTGGCGCGTTACTACTGAACTCTCCAGCCCATCAATATCACGGGAGCGAGAAGGAAGGGGTCAATAAAACTATTTAAACTAAGCATTCTCCTACAATAAGAATTCTGTTCTAAACTCTCTCAACTAATTGAAATAAACTGAACCATAGTAATCAGATAACCAGTGAACCAAAGTAACTCAATCATAAATTATATATTTTCTAATTAACCAAGAGGTATGTGAGCTTACTGCAATAAGTTTCTGATTACTACTCACGTCAGGCTGATTAGAAAATATTGAGGCTTTCCAATTAGGCTGGTGCATAGGAAAATTATGGCTGGAGTTTCGCAAGGACTTCATTTTACAGTTACCTACGACAGAGGCATCAAACTAAAAATTTAGAATAGGAAGTAATACGTGTAGTTTCTATAACTTGTTGAAAATTCCCTCAACGTCTTCACCTGTATTTATTACAATAACTGTAGTAGGTGAAAATTCCAGCTCTTTTGGAGATGCTTATTCAGCTCGAAACATTTATTTATTTAACCCCTTAGCGATCGGTTAATTTTCAAGAAAATGGTCATAAAAGTGCCTATTTTGCCAAATACACACATTTGATTAGTGCTGGTATCTAGTTTAAAATAAACTAACTATTTACAATTACCTTAATATTCTTGCACTGCAGTCTGGTGTGTCAAATGAGAAATAAAATGTTTTCCGGGCAAAAAGAAATTAGTTTTATTCTTATGGGCGCATTACTACTGAACACTCCAGCCCGAAAATTTCACGGGAGCGAGAAATAACGAGCAAAACCTCACCCCGTCATTTTCACAGGAGCGAGAAGGAAGGGGTTAAATATAATTTTAAACGTGTATTTGCTCCTTAAAAGCAGAATGGTCTCGTAGAAGAATGACCTCGATGACCATAATTTAGCTCCTGTAACTTAGATTGCTATATACCTGTACCAGCGACGATTGGTCTTCAGATTTCTTCCATCTGTATAATAAATAAAAAAAATTAAATTTTAAATATCTAACTCAAAAAAATCTCAGGTTTTATTTTCTTTTAAAATAAGTTTTCAGTGTGTTTAACTAGAATTACAAAATTTATGAGGCTTTAATTATGTAGAATGTGACTATTTTTGAGTACCTTATTTTGCGCTAGGATGAAAAGGATATTTATAATCAAGTAAACGTTTGTTTGAGGCAATCAGTAAGACTTCTCTACTTTCGATTACAATGGATGCGCATCTTAATTGGCAAGTAATAAAACAGTATAATAATTAAATAAATTTTGAAGATAAATTTATTTCATTAGTCATATTAAGTTTATTAGTTTATTTAGTTATTAATCATATCGTGTTAACAATCGTAATATTGTTTCGATACAAACTAAGCACAGTGGTACATTTTCTTGACTCTTTCGATATCACTTTCAGTCATTCCTGGTTTCTCGAAAGGTTCTTTCAATGGATGTCCATTTATGGCTTCCATGGTTTGTTTTGAATTTTTGGACATGGATACGTTACCATAGTGCATAATTGAGTCATAGTCGTAGTTGTTGTACAAGATATTTTGGTGTGGAGCAATCTTGTTGAAATTGTGTTCATCACCTGAGTGGTAAAAACATTTCCTTAATGAGATTTGCTTTAGAAAGTATATCTATATAACTGAAGTATAACTATATAAAAGTAAATGAAAGTATATCTATATAACTATGACTACTGAAAGTATGAAAAATTAAAAGTGAAGAAAGTAACTAAAAACAAAATTACACAAAATCAGTCTTATATGTTATTCTTTTAAGTTTCATTTGCTAGTGTGATTAAATAACATAATTTTCTTAAAAGGTACACTTCAAATATAATCATTGTTTTGCTTAATGAAAAGACTGAATTTTAAATCTGAAAAGTTTAAATCTCCCTCCCAAAAAAAGGAAGAAGAAAAACGCGATTCCTTGCTTTTTTAAACTATTTAAACTGAAATAGTAATACTGCTTCCCTTTAAAATATTAGAAGCCCTAATTATTAAGAAACATCTTAAATTGATTTCGCTAAAATGCTTCAACCCGTTTGTTAACACCACTTTTGTATTGCTAGGTAGAATCTCATAAATCATATGAAATTGTCTGATTTCTTTTTAACAATCGAAATTGTATTTAAGTTTTAGTGTTAACAATTTTGCTTTTTTTATTTATACAGTACAAAAAGATTTAAAAGCATAAATTAGTATTATTTTATGGAACGCCAGTTTGAGTATTAAAATCAAGATTAGAAATTAACAAAACAATGTGTTGCGCTTATTTTTTTTCTATGAGTATACATTTTTCAATTATCTGTATTTTATAGCTTGTTGTTTGGTTGTAAAATAGAATACATTTTTACGCAATTTTTCGAAATTTTTTAATTAATTTTAACAACGAAAAATGTGTCTCATATTGCCGAATGGGAAATAAAAGATACGAAGTACTGGATTATTTTGTCGCCTCATGATTTGATGCTTAAACCTCTTTAATTCATTTCTCACTGTAACAATTTCTCGAAATTGAGCAAAAATGTGACAAAATAACTCCGAAACAATTAGTAGTCAAATTCACAAACCACATATTCAACTCACATAGTCAAATTTACAAACCATCCATTCAAACCACATAGTCAAATTTACAAACCACATATTCAAACCACATAGTCAAATTTACAAACCACAAGTTCAAACAGCATATAATGCAAAGCGAAATGTGTGTGAAGGGCAAAATGTGTGAGAAAGATGCCTGTTTGCAGCAGACAGGATTCGAATAAATGACCTCCGTGTTCGTAGTGGGATAGTCCAGCCATCAAAGTTGTATATCCCAGACCAGACAGAGTTTGGAATCTTTATAAAGACTCAAGGACACATCATTCCATACTAATTTCAAATTTCAAGAAACAAAGGTTGTAATTTGGAAAATATGGTCCCATTGGCTTAGTTTTACATAATTCGCTGTATCATAAAATCTTTTTCAGTGAGCTTAATGTATCTCATGATATATCATTAAGGTGATCACTATATAAAGCTTTATACTCCCTCTGGACTGGTGTGTCCAACTATGGTGATCACAGCATGTACCACTGACTCGGAGGTCCTAGGATCGAATGCTGCCGGCAGCCATCCAACTCTCTCTCTCTCACGCAATTTTGACTCATATTTCTTTTTCTCACATATGAGTTATTTAAACTTCTTTTCAACGACAGAGAGAATTAAACTCAGCGCCTTTTTCCGGGATTACGCTGGACTATTATATGTGCGTAGATAATGTTCAATGTAATCAAAAAATACATCGAGTAATTATTTTATGTACTTAAAATTAAATACTAACAGATTATTTTTTAAAAAAATTAAAGCCTATTTCTAGAATTTAGTTTCATTTGAATAAGGAAATATAAGTTTGGCAAATTTCACTCTTAATTAAAAATATCACTTGCACATATTTCATCTATCATTAATATAAGCAACTGTCACAGATCCCAGGCAAATACAAGATGAAGTAAGTTCTATTATGCATAAACAATTTTAACTCTTTCTCTGTTGGCGTCTTATTTCATAAGTTCGACGTTTTTTTGGCCATATAGTCAGCATTGTATCCTATGCAACGAAGAGAAAAATAGCATCATTCAAATTGAATTCGTCGCTACTTATACGTCTCTTTAAACCGGGAGATTTTTTATATTTCTAAATATTGTTAGTAGATGGCGCAACTAGTAGCAGTTTCTTCCCAATTTTTGCAGTGAGATTTCCCGCCTTGCACTGAAATCAGAATCATTTCGTACTTTCTGCAATTTTGCTTTCAGTAGTGTTACCGTTGCATATTAACTGCAATAAATTATTTCAGTTTTGTGATAAACGCGGTTTTTGCGCTCTGACGCCTAAGACTGATTGTGAAGCTGTTTAAACGGTGAGTTTGGAAAATTATTTTCCAAAATATTTTTACCTTACTTTTGTAATCAGATATTTATCTTAAACACCTTACAACAACAGAGTTCTAAAGATGTTATCCCAGTGTATTTTTTCAATATAAAACTTGAGTGCGTAGCAGGGAAAACTGGAAATCAGTGGATGAGACATCACATATTTCACCACTAATTGGTCAAGCAAAAATATACNTAAAGATGTTATCCCAGTGTATTTTTTCAATATAAAACTTGAGTGCGTAGCAGAGAAAACTGAAAATCAGTGGATGAGACATCACATATTTCACCACTAATTGGTCAAGCAAAAATATACTTTCTAACAAAATTATTTGTCTTTTTCGAATTTAGGATAGAACATATATTAATTTTTAGCAATAAAAGAATGCACTTTTGGATCTGAAATTCGACAGAGAAGAGATTAAGCAAGTGATGAAGCACTCACCTTCTCGTACGTTTTCTTTGTAAACGATTAAATAATCATCTCTGTCTGATCTGTTATGTTCGTGGTAGAATCCAAGGGCATGTCCTAATTCGTGAATAACTGTCCCTAAAAACCAACAGCGGCCACCTAAATTTATTTGCTGTTTGCCACCGATTCTACCGACTTGCGAATCGCACCTGTTAAGAGATTTTATATTTTTAAGAATCACATGAACATATTAATTTTCATTTCAATATTCTTTTCTTTTTTTCAGCACAAATTTAATGGCGTATCTTGTTTTCCCCTCCCAATTGCAAATCGAAACGCTATTTAATTTAGTATAATTGGAGTATTTTTTGACTGAAATCACACAAGTTTATTTTTTGACTTAACATTTCATTATGTAACATTTTATTAATATTCTTATTTTGTGTGTTTTGTAATCTAAGTTATTAGTGAAATTTTTAAAAACAGCATCATCTTCACTTATCATTATATCCTTTTCGAATCATTAATAAAAACGAAATCTAATATTACTGCCTCGTAATTGATTATTTTATAAAATTATCAAAGGCAGGCACATGGTCAAGACTAAAAATTGAAAATCGAAATCATACAACAAAAATCAGTTTTTTTTAAAATCGAAGAGTGCCTATCCTCATAAATAGAATGAATACTTTACAAATGAGGGACTTTCCTTTTTCTCTGCCAGGTTTTAAATGACTAGAACAGTTTTATTTTGTATAATTAAAACT
>NC_092210.1:54245647-54274784 GCF_043381705.1 Parasteatoda tepidariorum | reverse complement strand
TCTCTGTTTCTTCATATTCTCTTTGTCTCTCTTTTTCTTCATATTCTCTTTGTCTCTCTTTTTCTTCATATTCCTCCTTTTGTCGTCGATCATTGACAGTAGCTACCAATACACTTGTTACAAAATCTGGATCAGCTAAATATTCTTTACTTTTCAAAATGATCGTTTTCAGATCCGCTACAGTAGCTTTTTGAGGTAATACTTCGCCAATTTCTTGGGCAACAATAATAAGATCTTCCTTTTTAAATCCTTTTGATGCTAAAAACATTTTTCAAATCAGAAATAGCGTATCAACGGTCCTGTCGCGGACGCCACAAATGTCGCTAATAATTGGAAATAAATACTGCGGACGCCTTTTTGTGTTATTCAAATGAACTACAAGTTCTACAGATGAATAAACAGATACGAATTAAAACTTAACAAAACATTTATTAATTCTAAAGCAATCTCAATTTAGTGATATTTACAAAACCTAACTAATTCGAACACTAAATAATCAACACAAAAACATTTCAAGTAGGTTGCCAACATAAAAACTAAAGTGTTAACAATAAAAATTAAATAAAAACAGTAACAGCAGTCAGAGTCACGTGACACCAACTGTAAAAACATATTACAATCTCTAACAGGTTTGATCAAGAAAGCTATTTGTTTAAACAGTCTGAACCTTTTCAAGTTATCTCGGAATGATAGTACATTTATTGACTGTGAATTCATAGAACGCTTAAGTGTTTGTTTAAAAATTTTATAGCACTTCCACCTAACAAAATTAACAGTTCAACTTCAACTCAATTCCTTTACAAATATTAATATATTATAAATGACCCGGATCGCATAATTGGTAGGATGTTGGAATCTTGTTCGCGAGAAAAGAAGTTCAAATCCAGTCATTCGAAGGATCCCCGTATAAATGGTGATTGGTGCACGCTAAATCCGTAGAGGGCACAAAGTCATCCAAGTTCCCACGACAAATAAATACCTCTGCGGGTACTGTATCGTATCAAGCTATATTAAGAAACAGTTCCTTGTTTTATAAAAAAAAACACATTTATTTCACAGCAACAAATAACGAAACGAAATTAAAGTACCCGTAACGTGTTAATACTAATCTTGAAAAAATATAGAAAAACCAGTATTGGGTGAGTATAAACTTCAAACTACAAAAACAAAAAACTATCTTCTAAAGAATCAACAAGTCTGTGTTGTTCTAAAAATTGTCTCGTTCATTTATTTTTAATTTATCTCTTTAGGTGTTTAATTTATTTTATACCTGCTTTTGCTTGCCAGATATTTTTTAATATTTTTAAACTTTATAGTACTTGCAAATATATTCTTGCAGAGAGGTTCCTGCAGAAGAATTCAGGTCAAAATTACGATCTACTGATATGGATTGAAGGTGTGTCACTGAGTCCTCTCTGTAAAACGGATTGTAACGAATGTGGATAGTAAAATCATACTCTTGGCCATAGAAGGCACCACTGTAAAACAAGAAGCGCACCCTCTGACAAAACTTGCTTGAATTCAAGCATTTATTTATTTGATTAAAAAGTGCCATAATATACTCATGGACAAAAAAATTCGCGCACCTTAGCTTGGCGCGCAATAGCTTGGTGCGCTAATTTTTTCGTCCATGAGTGTACTTTAATATCTGAAACTTTACTGGCATAAAAAATACCTCAGGAATCCAAGCTTCAGTTCTTAAACAACCCTTCATACTCCACTGTGTATGTCTAGAACACCTTTCTCAGAAATTACATTTTTCAAGTTAGCTAGACTCAGTACTAAAACAAATCTTATCCAATTGACTGCGAAATTAAACTTCCTATTTTATTTTATAATCTTTACAAATTTACATAAGATCATTACAGCTCATAGTATAATTTATTTGATAAAATCAATTTTCTGGTGACTTTTAAATAGAATTTGAAATTTTACTTTTTAATTTTGCTTTCCCTCAAACTTTAAAATTTCAGAAGATGCTGGCCTGGCCTTACTCAAATTAAAATGAAAGCCCTTTACTGAAAAACGAAACTTCACTGTCACAATTTTCTCTGGTATCATTATAGAGAAATTATCTTTTACAGTCACTAATTACTTAATGAATGTTTTTTTCAGAATTTTACAAGATTCTACTGCTTCACTAAAACAATTACCAAAACAATTACCNTTAAAATGAAAGCTCTTTACTGAAAAAAGAAACTTCACTTTCACAATTTTCTCTTGTATCATTATAGAGAAATTATCTTTTACAGTCACTAATTACTTAATGAATGTTTTTTTCTGAATTTTACAAGATTCTACTGCTTCACTAAAACAATTACCAGAACAATTACCTGCTAAACTAGCACAACGTATTATGACAATGTTATAATGTAAATGTGATGTAAATGTATATAAATTAATACAAAACCAAAGAAATTGTTATCTTCATAACACTGTGGACCAGAAGTCTATGATCTTTGGCCAAAAGTAAAAAATTAATTTTCAACTAAAATATGTGTAGGCAGTTTTATTATATCCCAAATTAAGTATTCATAATCATTAACCAAACCAATAATCATTAACCAAACCAAACATTACAATTTACTTTTTGGACAGACGAGAGTACAATCTATATTATATAAAACGCTAATGCGTATGTATTAATAAAACCGATGATATTTCTTTTCTCGCATTGGCAACAGTTTTCATTTTTAAGTGATAGGCTTCGACGCGCAAGAGCACGTAGTGAGCATCATATCGCTAATCTATATTATATAAAACGCTAATATATTTTAATTAATAGGCTTCGGCGCGCAAGAGCACGTAGTGAGTATCATATGTCTAATCTATATTACATAAAACGCTAATACGTATGTATCAATAAAACCGATTATATTTCTTTTCTCGCGTTGGCAACAGTTTTCATTTTTAATTGATAGGCTTCGGCGCGCAAGAGCACGTAGTGAGCATCATATGGCTAATCTATATTATATAAAACGCTAATACGTTTTAATTGATAGGCTTCGGCGCGCAAGAGCACGTAGTGAGCATCATATGTCTAATCGGGTGAATTCTCACCGAATTATCAAAAAAATTCTCACAAAATTATCTTCATCGAAGCCGATGCTTTACATCCGGCGTTCAGTACTATTTCATATTGTTTTACAACACATGGTTTTAGCCCTCTGGTGGGAAAGACTTTAAAACAAAACTTACAACAGTTACTTTTCTCAACAACTGAAATTAAGAATAGTGTGATTAAGAAAAATATGCGAACTGTTTTCAATTTTAAATTAATATTGAAAAGCACAGGTTTAGAATTTTCTACAGTGAAAAGTTTTCGGAACTTCAGTGTTCAAAAAAGTATACAAAAGCTAGACGTTTAGAGCGTATCCAATGAGCAAGCCAAGCGAGCATCGGATTGCGTATCAATCCGAAATGAACTGCGAAAGCAGTTTCGGGGTTGGCGAGCGCCAGCGAGCAGGGGGCGAAGTCTCCTAGTTTAATGAAAAATATGTTAACAAAATTATTTTTAAATGTAACTTTTAGATTTTTATTTCAGAAATATATATAAGAATTTCACCTTACTGTTACATTTTTATCAGAGTAATTAGTGTTAAATTATAGTACAATTTTTCAATTAGTCGGATTAGTTAATACTCTTGACAAACTTACAGTTTATATCTTATCATTTGACTTTTTACAATGTTTGAATAACTTTCGAAAATTAGTTCCAAAAAGTTCCACGAGATAATTAGCTAAACTTTTCTTTGTTGTCTTCTTTCGAAAAAATCTGGCCCATTTTTGCCCGTATTGAAAAGGTGGACTAAATATACCGAAAAACAAAAAATTATGTATTTTTTTCATGTTTTCGCGTTATTTTGTAAATAATTCGAGTTATTTTGTAATATTACTTCGGAAATATAATTTGCTTTTCATTTTTAACATAAAAATACGAAAATTATTATATTTTCATTGATATATTTATTTATTTAAACGTATTATATTATTTTTTATTTTTGCTCGCCGTATTTCCGTCACCATTTTGGTTTTTTGGGGGGTATTTTTAGTGTATTTTAAAATTTCAACAATGAATTCAATTTACCTGCACATAAAAACCCCTAAATACAAATTTTATCGAAATACTAATTTTGGCCACGAAACCTTGGATGCTGTCCCACTCTGCATAATCAGCATTGTGTAAACTGAGAACTGATATTCTCTGTAAGACACAGCGTAACATTTCTTAATTAATATTTTTTATCAAATATGAGATATAAAATAAATAAAATGAAATAAATACTGCATGGATATAAAATAAATAAAATCAAATAAATACTGCATGGATATAAAATAAATAAAATGAAATAAATACTGCATGGATATAAAATAAATAAAATGAAATAAATACTGCATGGATATAAAATAAATAAAATGAAATAAATACTGCATGATATAAAATAAATAAAAAATATCTAAGTCCGGAACAAAGTATTCTCTGATATAGTACCCAAATCATATATGCCCTAACTTATCGTATTTTATGCGTAATAAAAATATATTTGTCGTAAGATAAGTAAAAATGTTAGTTTGTAAACGTTTACGTTTTATAATATACTAAACTGATTGAAAACTCGTTGGTGAGTTTAAATCTTTTTGATAATAGTTAGACTTATTTTGTACCAGCTTATAAGATATCAGCCTTTAGGTCATTTAAAAATGTGCGAAAAAATGCTAAATCAGATGGAGTTTGCTCAGATTTTTTGTAGTAAACATTTAACCACTTAACGATCGGTTAATTTTCAAGAAAACGATCATAAAAGTGTATATTTCTTTGGCTTTCGCATTTGTATTAAGTATTTGATTAGTGCTGCAACTAGTCTAATATGGCCGGCCAGGTGGCCGAGTGGTTAGCGTGTCTGACTGCGGAGCCATTGGCCGCGGGTTCGAATCCCACTCTGGGCATGGATGTTTCTCTCTCTGTGTTGTCTTCTGTTGTGTGAATGAGTGAATGTGGCCCACCCTATGAACGGGTTTGTGGCAGTATGGCGTGGGTAACGTTGCTCGCCTCCGTGACTTTGGTTCACAGGTGCCCACTGGGTAACGCTAAATGAGTAACAATTCCGGCATCTTCTATGGCGAAGAACGAAAAGTGAAGTGCTTGCCGTTATGTAAGACAAAAAAAAACTCTAATATAAACTAACTATCTACAACTACCTTAAAAATATTCTGGCACTGCCATCTGATGCCATCATACCTTATGTAAAATGAGGAATAAAATTTTTTCCGGGCAAAAGAAATGAATTAGTTTTATTCTTATTGGCGCGTTACTACTGAACTCTTCAGCCCATCAATATCACGGGAGTGAGAAATAGCCAGTGAAATCTCACCCCGTCATTTTCACGGGAGCGAGAAGGAAAGGGTCAATAAAACTATTTTAACAAAGCATTCTCCTACAATAAGAATTCTATTCTAAACTCTCTCAACTAATTGAAATAAACTGAACAATGGGAATCAGATAACCAGTGAACCAAAGTAACTCAATCATAAATTATATATTTTCCAATTAACCAAGAGGTATGTGAGCTTGCTGCAATAAGTTTCTGATTACTACGCACGTCAGGCTGATTAGAAAATATTGAGACTTTCCAATTAGGCTGGTGCATAGGAAAATTATGGCTGGAGTTTTGCAAGGACTTCATTTTACAGTTTGCCTACGACAGAGGCATCAAACTAAAAATTTAGAATAGGAAGTAATAAGTTTAGTTTCTATAACTTGTTGAAAATTCCCTCAACATCTTCACTTGTATTTATTACAATAACTGTAATAGGTAAAAATTCCAGCTCTTTCGTAGATGCTTATTCAGCTCGAAAGATTTATTTATTTAACCCCTTAACGATCGGTTAATTTTCAAGAAAATGGTCATAAAAGTGCCTATTTTTCCAAATACACGCATTTGATTAGTGCTGGTATCTAGTTCAAAATAAACTAACTATTTACAATTACCATAAAAATATCCTGGTACTGCCATCTGGTGTAAAAAATGAGAAATAAAATGTTTTCCGGGCAAAAAGAAATGAATTAGTTTTATTCTTATTGGCGCATTACTACTGAACACTCCAGCCCGGAAATTTCACGGGAGCGAGAAATAACGAGCAAAGCCTCACCCCGTCATTTTCACGGGAGCAAGAAGGAAGGGGTTAAATATAATTTTAAACGTGTATTTGCTCCTTAAAAGCAGAATGGTCTCGTAGAAGAATGACCTCGATGACCATATTTTAGCTCCTGTAACTTAGATTGTTATATGCCTGTACCAGCGACGATTGTCTTTCATATTTCTGCCATCTGTATAAAAAAAAATTTTTTAAATTTTAAATATCTAATTCAGAAAAATCTCAGGTTTTATTTACTTTTAAAAAAAGGTTTTCAGTGTGCTTAACTAGAGTTACAAAATTTATGAGGCTTTAATTATGTTTTACATAGAATGTGACTATTTTTGAGTACTTTATTTTGCGTTAGGATGAAAAGGATATTTATAATCAAGTAAACGTTTGTTTGAAGCAATCAGTAAGACTTCTTTACTTTCGATTGCAATGGATGCGCATCTTAATTGGTAAGTAATAAAACAGTATAATAATTAAATAAATTTCAAAGATAAATTTATTTCATTAGTCATATTAAGTTTATTAGTTCATTTAGTTATTAATCATATCGTGTTAACAATCGTAATATTGTTTCGATACAAACTAAGCACAGTTGTACATTTTCTTGACTCTTTCGATATCACTTTCAGTCATTCCTGGTTTCTCGAAAGGTTCTTTCAATGGATGTCCATTTATGGCTTCCATGGTTTGCTTTGAATTTTTGGACATGGATACGTTACCATAGTGCATAATTGAGTCATAGTCGTAGGCGTTGTACAAGATATTTTGGTGTGGAGCAATCTTCATGAAATTGTGTTCATCACCTGAGTGGTAAAAACATTTCCTTAATGAGATTTGCTTTAGAAAGTATATCTATATAACTGAAGTATATCTATATAAAAGTAAATGAAAGTATATCTATATAAATATGACTATTGAAAGCATGAAAAACTAAAAGTGTAGAAAGTAACTAAAAACAAAATTACACAAAATCAGCCTTATATGTTATTCTTTTAAGTTTCATTTGCGAGTGTGATTAAATAACATAATTTCTTAAAAGGTACACTTCAAATATAATCATTGTTTTGCTTAATGAAAAGACTGAATTTTAAATCTGAAAAGTTTAAATCTCCCTCCCAAAAAAAGGAAGAAGAAAAACGCGATCCCTTGCTTTTTTAAACTATTTAAACTGAAATAGTAATACTGCTTCCCTTTAAAATATTAGAAGCCCTAATTATTAAGAAACATCTTAAATTGGTTTCGCTAAAATGCTTCAACCCGTTTGTAAACACCACTTTTGTATTGCTAGGTAGAATCTCATAAATCATATGAAATTGTCTGATTTCTTTTTAACAATCGAAATTGTATTTAAGTTTTAGTGTTAACCATTCTGCTTTTTTTATTTATACAGTACAAAAAGATTTAAAAACATAAATTAGCATTAAGAGAGATTTTATGGAACGCCAGTTTAAGTATTAAAATCAAGATTAGAAATTAACAAAACAATGTGTTGCGCTAATTTTTTTTCTATGAGTATACATTTTGCAATAATCTGTATTTTATAGCTTGTTGTTTGGTTGTGAAATAGAATACATTTTTACGCAATTTTTCGAAATTTTTTAATTAATTTTAATAGTGAAAAATGAGTCTCATATTGCCGAATGGGAAATAAAAGATACGAAGTACTGGATTATTTTGTCGCCTCGTGATTTGATACTTAAACCTCTTTAATTCATTTCTCACTGTAACAATTTCTCAAAATTGAGCAAAAATGTGACAAAATAACTCCGAAACAATTAGTAGTCAAATTTACAAACCACATATTCAACTCACATAGTCAAATTTACAAACCACCTATTCAAACCACATAGTCAAATTTACAAACCACATATTCAAACCACATAGTCAAATTTACAAACCACAAGTTCAAACAGCATATAATGCAAGCGAAGCTTTACCCCGACCCGTCCCATAGCGGGACATCCGAGAAATACGTGAAGACTATCGTAGCTGCAAACCTCGAATCAGTCGGAGGACCCAGTGGTGCATGGACACGTGGTTCCATGGCCCCGAGTCACGCCCGACGAGAACAACACTGTCGTTCGACGGACAGAGGAGGCCGAAAGGACAAGCCCGAGACGGGTGCGGCGGTGCCATGTTCGGCTGCGAACGACTCACCAGGAGTGTTGCACCGAGTTACGACCGCCACGCCACGACCCATCCAGGCACCCTCTGACTGGAAGATTACGAAACCCCTTTGAACTTTATTAAATATGCAACAAAATGGATTATACAACAAAATGGACCACCAACTCGGTGATCAAACAAAGGAGACAAATTTAAATAAAATCAATTACAGCATTAACACCCCAGGAAGGGGTGGAGGACGCCTTAGAACGGCTCACAAAAAGTGGGTCAATATTTGATGTGTTTTCGCAGGGCTGCTATTGCTCTTTGGAACGATGGGCAAGTTCTTTGGTTTGCTGAGTGATTCATGTTTAGCTTTAGGCCAAATCTTCGGTTTGCTGTCTCGCAGTTTACGCATTTGCTCTTATTTTTGCAGTTATTTCTCTTGTGCCCTTCGTCGCCGCAATTTACGCAGCATTCTTCCTTAGTGCAGTCTCGCGCCATGTGTCCAAAGCAGTTGCACTTGTAGCACCTAAGGGGTCTTAGGTATTCTTTGACTCGGATTATAGACCATCCAAGTTTTAGTATTCCTTTTCTCATTATGTTCTTAAAAACACATGGGTCAGTTTGAATAACCCAGTTGGTACCATTTAAGGATATGTGCCCATTTAAGGATTGTTTAGCATATAATGCAAAGCGAAATGTGTGTGAAGGGCGAAATGTGTGAGAAAGATGCCTGTTTGCAGCAGACAGGATTCGAATAAATGACCTCCGTGTTCGTAGTGGGATAGTCCAGCCATCAAAGTTGCCCAGACCAGGCAGAGTTTGGAATCTTAATAAAGACTCAATGACGCATCATTCCATACTAATTTCAAATTTCAAGAAGCAAAGGTTGTAATTTGGAAAATATGGTCCCATTGGCTTAGTTTTACATATTTCGCTGTATCATAAAATCTTTTTCAGTGAGCTTAATGTATCTCATGATATATCATTAAGGTGATCACTATATAAAGCTTTATACTCCCCCTGGACTGGTGTGTCCAACTATGGTGATCACAGCATGTACCACGGACTCGGAGGTCCTAGGTTCGAATGCTGCCGGCAGCCATCCAACTCTCTCTCACACACATTTTTGACTCATATTTCTTTCTTACACATATGAGTTATTTAAACTTCTTTTCAACGACAGAGAGAATTAAACTCAGCGCTTTTTTCCAGGATTACGCTGGACTATTATATGTGCGTAGATAATGTTCAATATAATCAAAAAATACATCGAGTAATTATTTTATGTACTTAAAATTAAATACTAACAGATTATTTTTTAAAAAAATTAAAGCCTATTTCTAGAATTTAGTTTCATTTGAATAAGGAAATATAAGTTTGGCAAATTTCACTCTTAATTAANCACGCATTTTTGACTCATATTTCTTTCTCTCACATATGAGTTATTTAAACTTCTTTTCAACGACAGAGAGAATTAAACTCAGCGCTTTTTTCCGGGATTACGCTGGACTATTATATGTGCGTAGATAATGTTCAATGAAATCAAAAATTACATCGAGTAATTATTTCATGTACTTAAAATTAAATACTAACAGATTATTTTTAAAAAAAATTAAAGCCTATTTCTAGAATTTAGTTTCATTTGAATAAGGAAATATAAGTTTGGCAAATTTCACTCTTAATTAAAAATATCACTTCCACATATTTCATCCATCATTAATATAAGCAACTGTCACAGATCCCAGGCAAATACAAGATGAAGTAAGTTCTATTATGCATAAACAATTTTAACTCTTTCTCTGTTGGCGTCGTATTTCATAAGTTCGACGTTTTTGTGTCCATATAGTCAGCATCGTATGCTATGCAACGAAGAGAAGAATAGCATCATTCAAATTGAATTCGTCGCTACTTATACCTCTCTTTAAATCGGGAGATTTTTATATTTCTAAATATTGCTAGTAGATGGCGCAACTAGTACCAGTTTCTTCCCAATTTTCGCAGTGAGATTTCCAGCCTTGCACTGAAATCAGAATCATTTTGTACTTTCTGCAATTTTGCTTTCAGTAGTGTTACCGTTGCATATTAACTGCAATAAATTATTTCAGTTTTGTGATAAACGTAGTTTTTAAGCTCTGACGCGTAAGACTGATTGTGAAGCTGCTTAAACTGTGAGTTAGGAAAATTATTTTCTAAAATATTTTTACCTTATTTTTGTAATCAGATATTTATCTTAAACACCTTGCAACAACAGAGTTATAAAGATGTTATCCCAGCGTATTTTTTCAATATAAAACTTGAGTGCATAGCAGGGAAAACTGGAAATCAGTGGATGAGACATCACATATTTCACCACTAATTGGTCAAGCAAAAATATACTTTCTAACAAAATTATTTGTCTTTTTCGAATTTAGGATAGAACATATATTAATTTTTAGCAATAAAAGAATGCACTTTTGGATCTGAAATTCGGCAGAGAAGAGATTAAGCAAGTGATGAAGCACTCACCTTCTCGTACGTTTTCTTTGTAAACGATCAAATAATCATCTCTGTCTGATCTGTTATGTTCGTGGTAGAATCCAAGGGCATGTCCCAATTCGTGAATAACTGTTCCTAAAAACCAACAGCGGCCACCTAAATTTATTTCCTGTTTGCCACCGATTCTTCCGACTTGCGAATCGCACCTGTTAAGAGATTTTATATTTTTAAGAATCAAATGAACATATTAATTTTCATTTCAATATTCTTTTCTTTTTTTCAGCACAAATTTAATGGCGTATCTTGTTTTCTATTCCCAATTGCAAATCGAAACGCTATTTAATTTAGTATAATTGGAGTATTTTTTAGCTAAAATCACACAAGTTTATTTTTTGACTTAACATTTCATTATGTAACATTTTATTAATATTCTTATTTTGTGTGTTTTGTAATCTAAGTTATTAGTGAAATTTTTAAAAACAGCATCATCTTCACTTATCATTATATCTTTTTCGAATCATTAATAAAAACGAAATCTAATATTACTGCCTCGTAATTGACTATTTATAAAATTATCAAAGGCAGGCACATGGTCAAGACTAAAAATTGAAAATCGAAATCATACAACAAAAATCAGTTTTTTTTAAAATCGAAGAGTGCCTATCCTCATAAATAGAATGAATACTTTACAAATGAGGGACTTTCCTTTTTCTCTGCCAGGTTTTAAATGACTAGAACAGTTTTATTTTGTATAATTAAAACTGTCATGAGTATATTCAGAATACTGCATTTTATTATATATTTAATATTTTCAGTCCCATTAAGGAAGTTATTTTTTATTAAATCTGTAATTCATAAAAAGATAAAAAAATGTTTTTTTTCTTTAAATTGTGCGATATATACTGATGCATTATGTGAATAATAATATGAAAGGAAAGTTAAATTGTAAGAAGACGGGGGTTCAAAGCTTTTAAGTTTTTAAGAATATAATTGCGTTTATCTCAAGTTCTTCATCAAATCCAACTGAGAAAAAATGTATGGTCAAAACTACTAGAACATAATAAAATATACAGTGTTTCTGGATCTATAGAGACATCAAAAGTGAAACACTTTGGTAAAGGATTTTGAAAACTTAACAATGAACAATAATTTAATAGTATGTGATAAATTTTGTTTAATGTGGTACAATTTCGTAATTTTATTGTGATAACTAGAGCAAAGCATAAAATATTTATTTGGTTAAATTTACTTTTTCCTTTTGTGATTATTATTAAATGTGAGGTAATAAGGACTAAAATTTTGAAAACCAGAATTTTCGGTAAACCGTTACCATATGAACGGGAAAATTACTAAATTAATTGCTTAAATACAGTTTACTTTGGTTTTATTATCAAGAATTTTCTCTATGCATACTAAATGAGTTAATTTTGAGTTACTTTTTTAATTATGGAAAATGGTATATTTTAGGAAATGTTTAACACAATACACTATACAGAAGGAAAAATTAATAAAATAGACACAAGGAAGCCTGTGACGTTCAATATGTTCTGACACCGTTCAAAAACAAACAAAATGATTTAATCTGTTTCAATTTGTAGAAAAGATAGGAAATGTTATATTTTTCTCTTTATGTAATAAACAAACTATTTTGTGTTTAATTAAAAATGCTTAGATAACATACTATTCAATTTGATACAAAATTCCTTCTAACGCTTCAACGAGTGTATTTTTTATCGCAACTTTCTCATGCAAAATAATAATAAATAAAATATACATTATATAATAAAATATAAAATAAAATATACATTTAAAAATTGAAAATCTTATTGGAATATTTTAAGCAGAACGATCAAACTAGATCCTGAACGATTCCAGTATGAAGTGTCAAACGAATGCTTACTTTTCAAGAGTTGAAAATTTGGTGTGTGCTCAAAAATCTCCATATCGCAGAACTGTCTCACTTTAAACAAACCATGATAGAATGTGCTAAATACGGTAGGAGTTGAACAACGTAGTTCCAATGGAAAGAGGGTCGCAATATAGGGAAATCTACTCTAGCATGGTATCGACAAGGGGGACTGAAGCACTCTTAAGGACTAGTACCTAATGTTGATTGGAAGGGCACAGAGCTAAAATTGGAACCCATTACAAAAAACACGAGACCACCAGCATCATTAAATACAGTAAATGTGGTAATCGTGTGAGGTTTGATGGTAGCAAGTAGGCCCAAAGCATTCATCAAGCTAAATAAGGCGAAATAGCCTGCACGAGGAGCAGAGAAGACGATTGTGACTATATATTAACACGAAAATTGTAATTTAGTACCCATCGTGACTTAGAATGAACACAGCAGTGTTAAATAGAGCTTTAAATAATATTTAATTTATTTTCATTAAAAACTGAAAAATTATTTTAAAAATTACAAAACTTTTTTGTTGTGACCTTAAAATTGTAAAAAAAGTTCCAATTGCAGTTTTTTTTTCTGCAACTAAGTCTTAACAACCAAATGCTTGATAAAACTAATACAGTTTTATTCTTCTTCTCTTGATAAATTTTAAATAAATTAATACTTAGAATAAAAACAAGGATCTTAAAAGGAAAACAAAGGCACAAGTATTTGAAAAGAAATTAAATTCGTAAAAAGTATAGTAAATACATTAAATAAATTAGAATGTATTAAATTACTCGTACAGTAATTACACTTTAGTTAAATCAGCAATTTTCAAATTATATTTTTCAGCAATACATACGCGTAGTTGGTAAATGAAGTAACTTAAAACTTAGTAAGAAATTAGTAATTAATCTTAGAAAAAAATCTCTTAATAATAATTATATTCTTACTCAAAGTATGATCAATGACGTAAGGCACAACTGCATTTGGCCATCTGAAATGGTTTCCAACAATAGCATTTCGATCGTCATCCTATGTAGAATTATTAATTTCAAAATAGTATATTTATAAAACATAAATCAAATATATAATTAACAATACATGAAAAAAATTGCAATTTCAAAAGGAACTCAGTGTTAAATGAGAATATTCAAATCTTAAATGATATTAAAATGAGAATATGAATAATTTGAATAATTCTCTTAAATAGCAAAATCTCTGGAAATGCGGAGTTCTTTTAATTTTCATTCCTCAGAAATAGTCTGACCGATTTCCATAATATTTTTGATCTTGACACTTAAAATTACACTTTTTATAAAAAATAATTTACATTTGAAACTTTTTTCACCATTCTTATCCTAGATAAACTTATGAGACCATATTTTTGAAATTTCTGCTACACCCATTTTTCAAATATTGAAAATCTAGTCAAAAAAAAGCACGCCTATTCAGATAACCGTACATTAATTTATGTATCATGGACTGAAATTCTTGGTAAAACAAGTACGGTAATTTTGATTTTAAAAAAATTATTACTCTTTTCGGTATTTGAACTAGATTCTGCATAAACTAATTTGTATATTTCAAGCCCTCTCTTTAAATCATTAAAAATTACATCTTTGTTTGTTAATTTTCAAATCACAATAATGAAAGTTATAAAAGTTTTATTCTAGCATAATTTAAATTTCACTTTCAGATACCTAAATCTCTTAACAAAGGTTTTAATTTTAGTTCGCGCCTACTTCAATGATCTTCAATAAAAAATAACTTAGAAAGCTAAGCTAATCAATTAGATTTAATTATTGGCATTATATTTTTACTATCATTATGTTAAATTAATAAGTATCAAAATTAAATGTCTATTATGTTACGAATTTTTAAATTCTAATAACATATAACAATTACATACGAGTTTTTGTACTGGTTTTAATATTTAAGCACCTTTTTTAAGGAAACAACGGAAATTAAAAGGGAAATTTTTAAATTCTTTTTTACTTAATCCAAAATAATAAAAAATTCTATGATTTATAATTTTTTTGACTTTATTTTTAAAGGAATTAATTTAAAGGAATTTCTATCTTCCCATTGATATATGTTATTTCCTATTGATATATGATATTTCCAATTGGTAACCTCAGAAAAATCAAATTTCGCATATAAATATAAATAGCCTCAAATATCTATTTATAAAAGCATTCCACATTGTTTAATAAAAATAAAAGAATCCCTTATGACTCATTTTTTATTCGAAATCATGCGTTTCGATACACTAATATCACAACAAGCAGTTTTTCAATGAATATTTCAGTAAAACAATCCCTTACAATCTTTAAAATAACTATACGAAGTTTGATTCAAACTTTTTGAAAAATTAGTAAGGAAAATGTTAGATTTGATAATCAAAATAAAAAATGAAAATCTGTACAAAAAATATTTTATTGAAATAAAATTATCCAATTAAAGCCAAAACTGCAATGTTATTTTTAAACTAATGTTGCAAACCAACAAAAAATGTCGATACCTAAAAATGTCTATACCAATAGCCAAACATCTTTTTTTTCTCTTTTCAATCAAAAAACATTTTCTCTCCAAATTTCAATAATTTTTAAGGTTATAGTCCCCTTATTAGCTACGCTATTATCAATATCTTAAATTAGATATCTTACGGGCATGAAAGCTTTGAAAATTTTTCTACTTATGATTAGAAAACAAAAGTTTGTAGTTTTTCGCCCACATTATAGAAGATTCCAGATCAAATTACGGTAAAAATTACTGGAGTTCAGATGTTAGTAATTTACTGTAAAATTAAATTTTTCCGGAACATGTTACGAAAGAAAAATCTGATATACCGTAATTTTTACGGCAATAATTACCTTAAAATCACTTTAAATTAACGGTACTGTAAAAATTACCATATAATTTTTCACGGTAAAAATGGATTTTACGCTAAAGTGGATTTTAGAATGATGCACCCAAAGATCCCGTACTTTAAAGCGCAATTCGATCTGAAATTTTTTTTCATAGTACTTTTTCTCAACACTTTGTTCCAATCAATTCAAAATCAAGCTTGCTTAAGAGGAGGTTTGATTACTAGGATGCGTTTTCTGCCATGAGGAATTAATTTTTCCACTTTTTTGTAAAGCTCTGAATGCGATTTAAGAATAATTGCTTTATCGTTTGTTTAACAAGTTTTTTTTCTAAAAATTGTTAAATTTTTAGTTTTTGATTTTAAGTTATCTAGAACCAATATAAAGTTAACTTATTCAGAAAACAAATATAAATGATACCACAAATTTAAATTTCAAATCTTAAAGTTTTCTGCCAAGAGGAATATTTTTTTTTCGTTTCTTTGTAAACCTCTGATTGCGATTTAAGAATAATTGTTTTGTTTTTTTGTGCTTTACATGTAATTTTTCAGGAGATATTGCAATGATCTTTAAAAGATTGCTCTTATTTAGTATACTTATTAACGAATTTCTTTTTTAAGAAGTCTAATCTTTGACTTTAAATCAACCAAATCTTTAAGTTTCTGAATTTTGAAATAGATTACATCAAAAAACTTTGAAAAGAAGAGATTTTAGAAAACAAAATAAAACATCTTCNCCGGAATATGTTACGGAACAAAAAAAAACTGATATACCGTAATTTTTACGGCAATAATTACCTTAAAATCACTTTAAATTAACGGTACTGTAAAAATTACCATATAATTTTTTACGGAAAGAGTGGATTTCACGATAAAATGGATTTTAGAATGATGCATCTAAAGGTCCGGTACTTTATAGCGCAATTTGATCTGAAATTTTGTTTCATAGTACTTTTACTCAACACTTTGTTCCAACCAATTCAAAATCAAGCTTGCTTAAATGGTGGTTTGATTATTAAGATGCGTTTTCTGCCATGAGGAATTAATTTTTCTACTTTTTTTTGTAAAGCTCTGAATGCGATTTAAGAATAACTGCTTTTTTGTTTGCTAAGCAAGTTTTTTTTTCTAAAAATTATTAAATTTTTAGTTTTTGACTTTAAGTTATCTAGAACCAATATAAAGTTAACTTATTCAGCAAACAAATATAAATGATACCACAAATTTAAATTTCAAATCTTAAAGTTTTCTGCCAAGAGGAATATTTTCTTTCGCTTCTTTGTAAAGCTCTAATTGCGATTTAAGAATAATTCTTTTTTTTTGTGTGCTTTGCATGTAATTTTTTAGGAGATATTGCAATGATCTTTAAGAGATTGCTCTTATTTGGTATACTTATTAACGAATTTCATTTTTAAAAAAATAAATGTCCAGTCTTTAACTTTAAATCAACTTAAACCAATATTAAGTTAACGTTTTCAATTTTAAAAAAAATATCACCTTAAATTTAAATTCCAAATCTTAAAGTTTCTGAATTTTAAAATAGATTGCATCAAAAAACTTTAAAAAGAAGCGAATCCAGCAAACAAAATAAAACATCTTTCTAAAAATCAATTCAATAATTATGCAGGGAAAGAGACTTTTTGCAAGTGTGTTTTAAAATGAACGGCGTAAAAGCTTTCGATTGACTTAACTAGAAGGAAATTAAATTATATGTATTTTTACTTTTTTCAATTAAGATATTGTAGACTCTGTTTAAAATTTTTAATTTGCTGCAAATTAAGGCATATATTTTTTGCCTATCAGAAAAAGTGCTAAAATGATATGTTGTTCAATCTTTTGAATCATCTATTATGGCCTTTATGTCAATCNAAGATATTGTAGAATAATTAAGATATTGTAAAATTTTTAATTTGCTGCAAATTAAGGCATATATTTTTTGCCTATCAGAAAAAGTGCTAAAATGATATGTTGTTCAATCTTTTGAATCATCTATTATGGCCTTTATGTCAATCCAAATTTCAGGAGGAAAGATTTGAATCATAACTACAAAAGTTTTTTTTAATTAAAATTCTACAGTTAATAGCATTTTCATTAAGTTTCGCCACGAATGTAATTTCACTCAGATTTGAAATATTATTTGATAAATATAGTACTTTTTTTCTAGATACTTCACGTCAATCAAAAGCTTCGTTTATTAATCTAACTTATCACAGCATTTTATTGATTTTTTTCAGACTTATCAACTGATATTATCTGCAATTAATAGAAGTATTGTTTAATAGGAAATTAATACTTACAAAAACAATTCCTCTCATATCACCATCGAACAATTCAGGATTGAATAGAGCATTTCTCGCCCCTAAAATATTAAATTTATGAAATTAATAATCAGTTTTCATTGTTTAATTCCCGTTTCACTGAGTAAAGAAAAACATGTTATGCTCTTTCTAATCTTTAAAATATTAAATTTAAGAAATTGACAATCAGTTTTCATTGCTTAATTCCCGTTTCACCAAGTAAAGAATAACATGTTATGTTTTTTCTAATCTTTAAAATGTTAAATTTAAGAAATTAACAATCAGTTTTCGTTGTTTAATTCCCGTTTCACCGAGTAAAGAAAAACATGTTATGCTTTTTCTAATCTTTAAAATATTAAATTTGAGAAATTAAAAATCAGTTTTCATTGTTTAATTCCCGTTTCACCGAGAGAAAATATTTTTATAATCCTTTTACTGCATATGGGTTTTGACCTACTTTTTCTTATGCTGCATTTAAAACTCCCTTTAAGGTAGAAATATTCTACTGAATGGAATGATGCATGTGACGAGTATGACGTAACAAATTTTGGATGGTTATTATTTTAATTTAATTGAAACAAACGATGAAATTTTTTTAATTTGCTTTAAGAAGGAATCTTTACAGTCCATTATTTTAAATTTTAAATTATTTAAAAATGTACTAATACAATTTAATTTCGAAAACTGTTTCTTATTTGCACATAAGAAGTATTATATCAATAAATAAACATAAAAATGTTAAATATATAAGAATTATAAATATAATTTTTCAAAAAAAAAAATTTATCAAAATAATTTTTATTAAAATTATTTATTTTATCATGAATTTATGCGTGGTTTTTGGTGAAATACTAATTAGAAAATACTACTTAAAGGATACTTATGAGCACACTGTGAAAACTTTCGTATTAAATTATGGTAAAAAGTGGAACTCAGGAAACCGGTACTTTTTATCTTAAAAATTTATTTTAACCAGAAGAAGGAACTAAAAACTCTAATGCGTCATGTTGTAATGTTAGAAACAAAAAATCTAATATACCGTTTTTTTACTCTAATAATTACCATAAAATCATAACTAAATTAATATAAATTACTAAATAACACTGTAAAAATTGCGGTATTTTACGGTTAATGAATTTTACTATAAAATGTATTTTACGGTAAAATGGATCTTGCGGATGATGTACCCAAAGTGCTGGTACTTTATACCGTAATACCCCCAAGAGTTTTTTACAGTATACTAACAATGTATGTTTTTACAAAATACTAAAATAATAAAAGACGAAAATAATATTTAAGAACGGAGGAAATAATATTTAAGAATATTACGGCATCTCATGTTAGATTTGTATTCATTTTTATTTAAAATTTAAATTTTTTTTCTAGACATTTAAAAAAGGCTACCTTAGAGAAGAATCGTTGGAAATTTTTAACTATGAACTTATGAAAATTATGAGTTTTAGTTGCCTTTTACTTTCACATTAAAAGACGTTAACATTAAATAAAGTATATTACAAAAATATTTTTATAACGTTTTCTATCTTTAAATAAACTTAATATTACCTTCTCTTTCTTCAGGACTTAGCTGAATGTCACCAGCTAAAGCAACAGACAGCAAACTAACTAGGAAGATACTAGTCTTCATATCTGTAAATTTAAGATATTCTAAGCAATTTCTGGAAACTATTAATTTGAATAACTAGGGTTAGCCTCTTTTAAACGTCCTCTTATCAAATGGTTATGGGAAAAACCTGCTGCTAGTGATTAAGAAAACATTTTTATTGAAGGTGTTTTCTTTATTTATCAAGTAAATAATAATAAAAACACGATAGTAAAATAAATTTCGCAAATTTTATTTGATATGATATAGAATGCGTAATTCAGTTTTTTTTTCACGCTTAACTCAAACAGATAACTTTGATCAGATAACAGTTTTGATGATTATTGTGATTTTTTTAATTTAAAATAAAACCGATAAATACAAATGTAAGAAATTATTTATATCTTTTATTATTTATAGGTTTTGTTTCACTTAATTTTGTAAATTTTAACTCCTTCTTAATTGACTGCTTTTGATTTATTTATTTTTGTATTCCCTTTTACAATTACTGTACACTTAAAATTCATTTTTCAACTTTTTTCAAATCATCCATTATTACTAGGGCACTACTCAATATGACTGTTTCTACAAATATTTAGATTTCCAAATTATCCTCTATCACAAGTTACTGCCGTTAAAAATAAATAGGTTGGAAGGATACACTTGCTTTTAAAATTATAATTCCTCACTTACCAATGTTATTTTGCTTACAATATGATGGTCTCTTTCAAATATTGCATCTGGTTAACTGGCAGCAAGATAGCAAAACAAAAAGCTTGTATTGCAAAAAACTTCAATTCTAATTTGCCTCTTTATGGAGTACTGGTTTTTTCATTTCTTTTTCAGGTTTAGAAAGGTAAGAATTACATGTACTTTTCAGGTAATGAACAAACACTCAGTATTCGTTGCACTTTTTTTAAAATTTGATAAGCTATTGCCTGGAATTCTATATTAATGTTTATTTTAAAACCGAAAACTATTGCCCGTTATGAGCTTGCCTGAGATTTCTTAGACTGATGTTTTAATACTACGCGAAAGAAAATTTCACTTAGATATTTCTAAATTCCAACGTTAGTGCTTAAAGCCATAAATGCATAACTTATTGTTGATGAAGAAGAAACTTATTTATTGATGTGCTAGTTATTTCCCCTAAAAAATTGTCTCCGTTTACTCCTTATTAAAAGTTTTTTCATTAATGCATTGTATTTTTTTATTTTAAAAATATGAAAGAGCAAATTTAACTAAATATATAATGATGTAAAGTAAAAATGTATAATAATGTTAGAAGTTAACAAAGTATTATTCATCATCTAAAATTAACAAAAATTGAATATTGCTGAAAAGGAAACTCAGAAATTTGAAAAATATTGAATTTTTTATCAACATTCTAACAAACAAATGCAGTTAAGTGTGTTTTTTTCTTAAGAAATACTCATCTAAACTCCAACTTATTGAAATGTATTATATTTAGTAAAAAGTACGAAACTGAAAAGTCAATTTAACCGAATAAATGGTTTTCATGCCTTGGTCTAAGGTATCATGATAAAATTGCCAAATTTTCACCAACTTTTATTATTTGTTATTAAATTATAATTTCACAAAAATCATAACCGATACACTTCGATAAAAATTACTAAGATTTTTGGTGCTTCCATAATGCCAGAAACACATTAATTTTCCCCATATTCTTGTTTTATTCACTATACTTTTTCTCAGTATTGTGATAAAGACCAGTGAAGACCGAAGCCAGAGATAGATTGGTATTCGTCTCCAGTTTTCAATGACTACACTGTAAAAACTGTGGTTTAATACCTATCCGAATTTGGTGTTGAAAAACTCTAAGAATAGTGTGAATGCTTATTTTACATCGAGTGAATTCGAAATTGAGAGTTCATACAAGCTTAAAAGGGTATAAATTCTTAATACAAATATTTGATAAAACTTACACCAATCTGCACCTCGTTGGTGAAGAAAATTGTGTTTTTCGTAGCTCCGAAAATTTGGTTAGTAATTAGTGTATAGTTAAACTATTTAACTAAATCTTTGGGTGAAATAATTGTAAGGCAAGTTTTAAAACTATAACAAATTCTTTTGAAACCTTATTAGAAGTTTAAAAGTGAACTATTGTGTAATTTTAAAATGGTGACAATATTGTGGTTTGCTTACATGAAAAGTGTAGTTTTAGTCGGACACAATTAACAAACTAGTCTTAACCTATTTAGTACCAATTAAGTTTCGTTTCTCTTTCCTGATTGATAACAAATATTAATTGAGGTTAAATTATTTGCCAAATAATTTCAAACATCTTGAAGAATCGATTAGACAAACTAATCATATTTACAGTTATAAAATGCATGCGCGTTTTTAGTTATAGTCTAATAAGATTTACATAAACCTGGCTAATGCATAAAATTATTTTATAATATTTAACTTCTATTCACTTCTTTGTTTGAATTCTTATAAATATGCTCCATGTGCTGTGTGCATGTTTGATTAACAAACAAATTTCATTTTAAGAAATATTGTATACTACACATCCCAAATTTATGCTTATTACTTAAAATTGTATCGTAAAAGTAACTACACTGATTCTTATGTGCATTATATCTCACTGTAATTTTGAATTTTAGAACACTGAATAAAAATCACGGGTACCATCATATAGTGTAAAATAAAATTTACCAGACACTATGCTTGGCTTTGGTGTAGTGGAAATAGTTTCATGTAAGATAGTTGGCACCATTTTTTGTTATCAAATGGATTAAATTTCTTACAGAGAGTGAGCATTCATTAATAATTTTCCAAAGTCAAGATGTTACAAGACTACCCAGGTATAATAGGGCATAATTAAAGCATAACCATACAAAAAATTTTAATTATTAAGTGTCAACATAATTTACAATTGTTAACGTAAGGAAAATGCTGTAAACGTAAACGTAACAGCTGTAAACGTAAAAGCTTGTAGATTGTTATTGAACCTTGTTTCCAGATTTGCTAAAAAAACCTAAGTCAACTAAGTAAATAATAATAATAATAGTTTCGAAAAAGAAGTTAGTAATAATTATAGCTGCGAATAAGCGAATGATCAAAAGTTAAATACATAAAAAAAGATGTTTCATCAATTTTTCGTCAGCCTATTCTAAATATACAGAAAATAATCCGGACAAAATCAATATTCCCCGTTATCAGTTATACATTTAATGTGTATTGTAGCACTCAAACCTGCATTATATTGAAAATGCAAAAAATATTTAAACTATTATTTGGATTACGATTGTAAGACGCTATGATTGAGTTTTAAACAAAGTTATGAATATGAAAACAACGGTCAGTTGAAATAATGGATCTGATTCGATGCAAAAGCAAAAAAAAAAGAATACACAATATTTTTAGTTGTTTCGTTTAATTCATAATTTAAATTCAAACCTTGGAACCAAATAATATAAATTTTTGACAATAGAGATCAGTAAGTTTACAATCAGCATAAAAATTATATAAATATTACTGTCTTTAGAAGACACAATTCTACACTGTATAGACAAAGATGCAATGTTTCTCCGAATATGATGTTGATCAACCCTAAAACAATTGTGCAAATAAACACTTTATTTAAAGCTAGCATCAAATTGTTCTTCACATGCAATCGAAATTGTGTTAATAAATCTAAACACTTAAGGTGGAATAAGATATAACAAAACAGTCACTCATTGACACCAAAGGAGAATTATATTCATTTTATTTTCTTAATATGTTGACGAACTTTAAATATCGCTTTTGATTGTTTACATTTAAAGTAGGAATACGTCTTTACGCGAGTTGGTAAAAGTGTTAAACGCTGTTATACATCAAACAAAGAAAAAGATCGCAGTAAAATATGTATGTTTGTTTTTAATTCTGTAATAAGAATTATTATATTTTAATTAATTTCTAAATTTGCTGTAAACAGTACTTCCAGCCGCTTCCATTCTGTTAAGTCTATTTCAAATTCGTCATAATATTCTACCTGTGCTACACGTGTGTTTGATTTACAAACTAATTTTATTTCAGGAATTAACATATACATGCATTCTTAAGCAATGTTTGCTCATTTATAGAATCGTAAAAATTACTTTAATGAATCTTATGTGTCTCAGCTTCCATTCTGTTAAGCCAATTTCAAATTCATCTTAATATTATGTCTGTTCTACACGTGTTTTTGATTTAGAAACTAAATTTGTTTGATGAATTAACAAATACACGCATTCTTAAGTGATGATTCTTCATTTATCGAATCGTAAAAATTACTTTACTGACTCTTATGAGAATCTTATGTATCCGCTTCTGATCTGTTAAGCCTATTTTTAATTCGTCTTAATATTATGTCTGTTCTACACGTGTGCTTGATTTACAAACTAATTTTATTTTCAGAATTAGCGTATACATGCATTCTTATGTAATGATTCTTCATATATACAGAATCGTAAAAATTACCTTACTGACTCTTGTATGTATCTTATGTATCCGTTCTGTCAAGCCAATTTCGGATTCGGATTTTGTAGTGTACCTTCGAACTCATTGGCGAAGGGAAAGAAACTTATACAGATCTCAGTTTTTAATTCTTTACCACTTTAGTAGTATGAGCCGCGATATAGGGGACGGAAGTGACGTCACAGTCAACCGGTGCTTATTTCTGCCCTAACCGGAAGTTTGCTTATTTCTGCCCACCTACAAACCGGAAGTTGCTTATTTCTGCCCACNTAAAGTGAGTAGTAAGGGCCGCGATATAGGGGACGGAAGTGACGTCACAGTCAACCGGTGCTTATTTCTGCCCTAACCGGAAGTTTGCTTATTTCTGCCCACCTACAAACCGGAAGTTGCTTATTTCTACCCACCTACAACCGGAAGTTGCTTATTTCTGCCCGTCTGAAAATCGAAAATTCGTCTGCAGCGTCATGGGGAGCTTATTTCTTTTTTTCTTAAGCCTAATATATTTTTAGTTTCGGTTTCTGTTTTTAATTTAGTTTCGTTTTTTTAAATATTATTTAATTTATTAGTTTTTTTGAAGGTGGCAACACTTATTATTTTTAATATTAGTTTTTAAGGAAGGCAACACTTAGAAACTTTGTTATTTGGGGTGAGATATTGTATATTATGAAGTAATGACGTCATATTTTATTGCATAACAAATATCATACACATGCTTTAACTCTAGAGGCGCCATCTATGTGAGAATTTTAGAAATAAAATAACTTTAAATCTATTTTAATATTCAATTCTGTTTTATTATTATTTATTAAATATAATTAAGGCTGAGGATCGAACTCACGACATCAAAACGCCTTCGTGGGTCAGTAGTTGGATATCATAACCACTGACCCACGAATGCTTGGCTAGATATGTGTTAATAAGTTAAACTTTTGTATTCTGAACACGTGTATAAATGAAAAGGAATTGATATCGATATCATCCTACAGTTTCATCGATATATTTTTCACTTAACCTTTGACAGTTATTAAATATTTATTTCTGCCCCTCTTAATGCTATTATAATTAGCTTTTTTTTAACATATAGTTGATGTAATAGACTTTAATTATTATTAACCTAATCAATATTAATGAATGCATTTTAAAATAAATTAATTCAATATAAAAATAAAAATTGCATTTATTTAGTACTGTGAATATTAAAAGTTTTAGACTTAAAGGTTTATTAATTTTACATCAATGAATATTATTTTATAAGATTTTATTTTATCATCTTCGTCTGGATTTGCGGATATCAATATAGTCTTGTCATTTTTGAACCCAGAAGACAAGGGAACTCCTAGATCTTGAGACAATGCATGCCTTCGAAGTGGACTTTGTGAGTACGCATGTTATATGAAGAGGAAAACCACGAAAACCTCATACGCTTAGTCCGACGACAAGTAGTGGGCTTGGTTTCTGTTAACCAGTATCCTGTGAATGTACAGAGATCAGAGGAAAAACTTAAGGATTTACTTTGAAAAACTCGAAAATTTTTACAAAAATAAAATTATTTTTTTAAAAGATAGATATTATTTTTACAAAAATAAAAATATTAGAAAGTTACCCTCAATAGTAAAAATATTTTCTGAAAATTGGAAAATGTTAATAAAAAGTTTGAAATATTTTTTACAAAACTAGGATATTTTTACAGAAAGCAAAAATATTTTACTAAAAGATAGAAAATTTTCATAAAAACAAGAAATATTTTCTGAACTGTTAGAAAAATTTTTTTACAAAAAAAAAAATATTTTCTGAAAATTGGAAAATGTTAATAAAAATTTTGAAATATTTTTACAAAACTATGATATTTTTTACAAAAAGCAAAAATATTTTACTAAAAGATAGAAAATTTTCATAAAAATAAGAAATATTTTCTGAAATGTTAGAAATTTTTTTACAAAAATAAAAATATTTTCTGAAAATTAGAAAAATGTTAATAAAAATTTTGAAATATTTTTACAAAACTAGGATATTTTTTACAAAAAGCAAAAATATTTTACTAAAAGATAGAAAATTTTCATAAAATAAGAAATATTTTCTGAAATGTTAAAAAATTTTTACAAAAAATAAAAATATTTTCTGAAAAGGACTTTGTGAGTACCCATGTTATATGAGGAGGAAAACCGCGAAAACCTCCTACACTTAGTACGGGACTTGGCTTCGTTAAATACTTCATCATTTTGAAAAAATACTAACATAAATAGTAGGCACGAGAATTCGTTATTCATGTGAGAATTCGTATAGTATAATGTCATCTACTTTTAATGAAGGAAACTATTACGTAATTAATTAATCTATAAATTAATTTATCTAATACGTAAATTATAACATAATTAATTAATCTATGATTAATTTAATCTATTACGCAATCAAACTAATGATGAAAACATTAATATGATATTANTCAATATATCTACGGTGTTTATTCAATCATATTTTTATTAAAATAAATACATTAATAAATTTGATTTTATTTTCTATCAGAAAATGAGTAACGATATATTTATATTATCAATTATATATTAAATTTACTCAAAATTTCAAATGAATTGTTTTAAATCTAAGAAACATGTAATGGGATTTTTTGCCGTTTTAAATTCACTTATATTCAAAACATATTCATTTTATTATTATTTAATATTATAATAATGCAAATAACTTACTTTATTTTGAAAATACGAGTAAATTCAAAAGTATATAACCTTTAACGGGTACTGATTACAGAACTTGGGAGAGCCATGTTATCTATTTTCGCACAAAATTTTACAAAGATAATGTCTGTCCGGGATGTCTGGGGTTTATCCACATTTTATCAATTAGGCATAATATAAAGTATAACATAGTGCTTCATAATTGTTATAGAGTGAGGGAATATAACTATTTCTCAGAAAATCGTTAAGAAACATATGATGTATGCTCGCAGAAGTGGTTGGATGAAACTTTGAATAAAATGTTATTTATTTTATTAAAATATATTTTGTCTTTATTGAGCATTTTCACGTGTGAAAAAGTTTATATTATCAAGAAAAAATTACACTCTTTAATAATTCATACAAAAAATTTCAGAAAAATATATGGAATTTTCTGAAAAGCTAGAAATTTTTTTTGTAAAAACATGAATATTTTCTTAAAAGATAGAAAATTTTGTTAAAACGTTTGAAATATTTTCTTAAAAGAGAAATTTTTTTGTAAAAACATAAATATTTTCTTAAAAGTAAGAAAATGTTTAACAAAAAGTTAAAATATTTTCTTAAAATACAAAATATTTTGTAAAAACATGAATATTTTCTGATAAAATAGAAAATTTTGCTAAAACGTTTGAAATATTTTCTTAAAAGAGAAAATTTTTTTGTAAAAACATAAATATTTTTCTTAAAATATAGAAAATTTTGATAACCACGATAACTATATCCTCATGTATGTAGATAACTTCTGTCCGGGACGTTTGGGTTTTATCTGTATTTCATTAGTTAATCACAATTGTTAGGATATAGTTATCGTGGCTCTCTCACGGTCTGTCAATATCCGTTAATATATAGTGAGTTAGTTTTAAATTCGACACCTAATATTAAAATTAAGTAAGTTTTTATCATTATTATAATATCAAATAAGAAAATTAAAGTACTTATAGGCGCAATAAATTAATTACGTAATAGTGTCCTTCATTAAAAGGAAATGACGGAAAACTATACGAATTCTAAAACGAATAACAAAACTAATGTGAGTTGTTTCTATTATTTATAACATTATTATTTTCTAATATTTACTTGAATCACAATTACACTACTCCAGTTTTATAAAAATATTTTTGTATAACTTTAAATTACTTGTTGAATATTTAAAGGAGGATTTCTCGAGGATTTTTGAAAACTTATGATGATTTCAATATCCATATATAGTTAAAATTGTTACTGTTTGCGATACAAAATTGATTTTCGAAAGAAAAAAAAACGATATTAACTTTAAGAACTTAACAATTTTAAAAAATAATCCTTTTCTGTAGAATACTTTAACTTTTTTGCAAAAACATAAATATTTTTCTTAAAATATAGAAAATTTTGTTAAAAAGTTAGAAATATTTTCTTAAAAGATAGAAAAAGTTTAACAAAGAGTCAAAAAATTTTCTTAAAATACAAAATTTTTTGTAAAAACATGAATATTTTCTTAAAAGAGAAAATTTTTCGTAAGAAACATAAATATTTTATTAAAAGATAGAAAATTTTGTTAAAAAACGTTTGAAATGTTTTCTTAAAAGAGAAAATTCTTCGTAAGAAACATAAATATTTTATTAAAGATAGAAAATTTTGTTAAAACGTTTAAAATATTTTCTTAAAAGAGAAAATTTTTCTTAAGAAACATAAATATTTTATTAAAAGATAGAACATTTTGTTAAAAAGTTTGAAATATTTTTATAAAGTTAGCAAATTTTTAACAAAAAGTTAAAATATTTCCTTAAAAGAGAAAATTTTTGCAAAAAACATACATATTTTCTGAAAAAATATAAAATTTTGTTAAAACGAAATAAAAATGCTACATTATTTCCTAGCTCGTTAAAATTTTAACATGATTACTTTAAGTTAGATCAATAAATATTTTCTATAAAATCATTTAAACATTAATTTTAAATCATTAAGGCAGGAGAATCCGTTGGTTCAATGAACTATTCAGAGTGCGGGACAAGGACCCATATTTAAATACTACTTTCTACAAAATTCATCCAGACTCCCATTTCTATGAATTAGCCGAAAAAACTTTCCAAAAAGCTTGGGATATGTGGCTTTCGATTACAACTTCATAGTTTCCTAATTCTCGCTGTCTCTTTCTTAAACACTTCCAATGCATTTTCACTATATTTTTTTTTTTCATCTCTTTATTGTTATTTGTGGAATGATCTTTCTTTTTTCTTGAACAAGGCGGTGTGTGAATGGATCGACATGATTGAGTAAATCAGATTTTGACTTAAAAAATTCACTACACAAATTAAACTTATGCGAAACTAAATGAGACAGTAAGTGTCTCTTTAAATTATCATTTCGAAAAAGTCTTCACATTCTTCACATTCAAAAGTTTCTCGATTTTTCATGAGTTTTTAAATGTCTACTCAAATTACACTTTCGATTAAACCCCTTATCACATAAACGACATTTAAAGTTTTTTTCATTTGAGTGAATTTACAAATGTTGAACCATATTATTTTCATGCGTGTCTATTTTTCCACATATTTCACATATCTACAAAATAAAATA
>NC_092210.1:54211983-54245147 GCF_043381705.1 Parasteatoda tepidariorum | reverse complement strand
TTAATTTGCTATAAATTAAGGTATATATTTTTCGTCTATCAGAAAAAGTGCTAAAATGATATGTTGTTCAATCTTTTGAATAATCTATTATGGTCTTTATGTCAATCCAAATTTCAATAGGAAAGATTTGAATCATAACTACAAAAGTATTTTTAATTAAAATTCTACAGTTAGTAGCATTTTCATAAAGTTTCGCCATGAATGTAATTTAATTCAGATTTGAAATACTATTTAATAAATATAGTACTTTTTTTCTAGATACTTCACGTCAAACAAAAGATTCGTTTATTAATCTAACTTATCACAGCATAATTCAGGATTGAATAGAGCATTTCTCGCTCCTAAAATATTAAATTTATGAAATTAACAATCAGATTTCATTGTTTAATTCCCGTTTCACCGAGTAAAGAAAAACATGTTATGTTTTTTCAAATCTTTAAAATATTAAATTTATGAAATTAGCAATCAGTTTTCATTGTTTAATTCCCGTTTCACCGAGTAAAGAATAACATGTTATGTTTTTTCTAATCTTAAAAATATTAAATTTATGAAATTAACAATCAGTTTTCATTGTTTAATTCCCGTTTCACCGGTAGAAAAAAACATGTTATGTTTTTTTTATACTCCTTTAACTGAATATGGGCTTTGACCTACTCTTTCTAAAGCTGCATTTAAAATTCCCTTTAAGGTAGAAATATTCTACCGAAGGGAATGATGCATGTAACGAGTATGACGCAACAAATTTTGGATGGTCATTATTTTAATTTAATTGAAACATACAAAGAAAATATTTTTATTTGCTTTACGAAGGAATATTTACAGTCCATTATTTTATATTTTCAATTATTTAAAAATGTGCTAAACAATTTAATTTCAAAAACTGCTTCTTATTTATAAGTAAAAATTATTATATCAATAACTAAACATAAAAATGTTGAAAATTATAAATAATTCATTTTTTTTTCAAAAAGAAATAATTTTTATCAAAGTAATTTTTATTAAAATAATATATTTTATCATGAATTTATGCATGGATTTTGTGAAATACTATTTAGAAAATACTACTTAAAGGGTACTTATGAGTACCCTTTAGTGACCTTATGAGTGAAAACTTTCGTATTAAATTACAGTAAAAAGTACCGGAACTCAGGAAGCCGGTACTTTTTATCTTAAAACTTTATTTTAACCAGAACAAGGAACCAAAAAATCTAATACGTCATGTTGTAATGTTAGAAACAAAAAATCTAATATACCATTTTTTTTTACTTTAATAATTACCATAAAATCAAATTAATATAAATTACTCAATAATACTGCAAAAATTGCGGTATTTCACGGTAAATGAATTTTACTATAAAATGTATTTTTCGGTAAAATGGGTTTTACGGATGATACCCAAAGTGCTGGTACTTTATACCGTAATATCCCCAAGATTTTTTTACAGTATACTAATAATGTATGTTTTTACAAAATACTAAAATGATAAAAGACGAAAATAATATTTAAGAACGGAGGAAATAATATCTAAGAATATTACGGCACCTCATGTTAGATTTGTATTAATTTTTATTTCAAAAAACTTTTTTATAGATATAAAAATTAAAAAAAGCTACATTAGAGAAGAATCGTTGTAAATTTTTAACTATGAACTTATGAAAATTATGAGTTTTAGTTGCCTTTTACTTTCACATTAAAAGACGTTAACATTAAATAAAGTATATTACAAAAAATATTTTTATAACGTTTTCCATCATTAAATAAACTTAATATTACCTTCTCTTTCTTCAGGACTTAGCTGAATGACACCAGCTAAAGCAACAGACAGCAAACTAACTAGAAAGATACTAGTCTTCATATCTGTAAATGTAAGATATTCTAAGCAATTTCTGGAAACTATAAATTTGAATAACTAGGATTTGCCTCTTTTAAACGTCCTCTTATCAAATGGTTATGGGAAAAAGCTGCTGCTAGTGATTAAAAAAACATTTTTTTTCTCCAAAAATCTGCTTTATTGAAGGTTTTTTATTTATTTATCAAGTAAATAATATTAAAAACACGATATTTAAATGAATTTCGCAATTTATATTTGATATGATATAGAATGCGTATTTCAGTTTTTTTTTTTCTTCACATTTAACTCAAACAGATAACTTTTCCTTTGATGATAATTGTGATTTTTTTAATTTAAAATAAAATCGATAAATATAAATGCAAGAAATTATTTATATCTTTTATTATTTATAGGTATTGCTTCACTTAATTTTGTAAATTTTAACTCCTTCTTAATTGACGGCTTTAGATTTATTTACTTTTGTATTCCCTTTTACAATTACTGTACACTTAAACTTCATTTTTCAACTTTTTTCAAATCATCCATTATTACTATGCCACTACTCAATATGACTATTTCTATAAATATTTAGATTCCCTAATTATCCTCTATCACAAGTTACTGTCGTTAAAGATAAATAACAATATATCGCAAGGTGGGAGGGATACACTTGCTTTGAAAATTATAATTCCTCACATACCAACGTTATTTTGCTTACAATATGATGGTCTCTTTCAAATCTTGCATCTGGTTTTCTGAACAAAAAACTTGTATTGCAAAAAGCTTCAATTCTAATTGCATCTTTATGGAGAACTGGTCTTTTCCTTTCTTGTTCAGGTTTAGAAAGGTACGAATTACACGTACTTTTAATGTAATGAACAAACGCTCAGTATTCCTTGCACTTTTTTTTTAAGTTGATAAGCTATTGCCTGATGGTATTCTATACTGAAGTTTATTTTTAAACAAAGAACTATTGCCCCCGTTATGAACTTGCCCGATATTTCTTAGACTGATATTTCTATAATACACGAAAAAAAATTTCACTTAGATATTTCTAAATTCAAACAATAGTGCTTAAAGCCATAAATGTATAATTTATTGTTGATGAAGAAGAAACTTATTTATTGATGTGTAGGTTATGCCCCCTTAAAAGTTGCTTCCGCTTTCTCCTTATTAAAAGTTTCTTCATTAATGCATTGTATTTTTTTATTTTAAAAATATGAAAGAACAAATTTAACTAAATATACACCGAAGAGCTATTACATTATGACCACCCTGCTAATAACATGTAGGACCACCTTTAGCCCTCAAAACTGCTAGCACCCACCGTGGCATTGATTCCATAAGGTGCTGATTGGTAGTCTGAGGTATCTGGTACCAAGCACTCACCAACTAGTCCTACAATGCCCTCACATTGCGAGGGAGTAGCGTGGCAGCACGAATTTGGTTTTCAAAGTAGGACCACAAATGCTCTATTGGATTAAGGTCAGGAGAACTTGAATGTTACTCGAATGTCACTGGAATGTTACTCGACGATTTGACCCTTATGACATGGTGCATTATCTTGTTGATAAACACCATCCCCCGCAGGAAAAATCGTTGGAATGCCATGAATGGGTGAATCTGGTTTGCAACTATGTTCAAGTAGCTTACAGACGTCAGGGATTGTTCTATGAGGATTCTGGGTCCTAACGTGCCCCATGAAAACATTGTTCCTGGGCGAGAAACCATGTAAACCTGGTTGAGTCCATTGTTATAGATGAAGGTGGTCATAATGTAATGGCTCTTCGGTGTACAATGATGTAAAGTAAAAATGTATAATAATGTTAGAAGTTAACAAAGTATTATTCATCATCTAATTAACAAAAATTAAATGCTGAAAAGGAGACTCAGAAATTTGAAAAGTATTGAATTTTTCATCAAAATTCTAACAAACAAATGCAGTTAAGTGTGTTTTTTTCCTTAAGAATTACCCATCTAAACTCCAACTTATTGAAATTTATTATATTTAGTAAAAAGTACGAAACTAAAAAGTCAATTTAACCGAATAGATAGTTTTCATGCCTTGCTAAGGTATCATGATAAAATTGCCAATTTTTTTACCAACTTTTGCTGTTTATTATTAAGCTATAATTTCACAAAAATCATAACCGAAACACTTCGATAAAAATAACTAAGATTTTTAGTGCTTCCATAATGCCAGAAACACATTAAATTTCTCCATATTCTTGATTTATTCACTATACTTTTTCTCAGTTTTGGGATAAAGACCAGTGAAGACCGAAGCCAGAGATAGATTGGTATTCGTCTCCTGTTTTCAATGAGTACATTGTAAAAACTGTGGTTTAATACCTATCCGAATTTGGTGTTGAAAAACTCTAAGAATAGTGCGAATGCTTATTTTACATTAAGTGAATATGAAATTGAGTGTTCATACAGACTAAAAAGGGTATAGTTAAGTCTTAACACGAATAATATTGTGTTTCTCGGATCTCTGAAAATTTAGTTAGTAATTAGTGTATAGTTATACTATTTAACTAAATCTTTGCATGAAATGGTTGTAGGGCACGTTTTAAAACTATAGCAAATGCTTTTGAAACCTTATTAGAAGTTTTAATGTGAATTATTGTGTAATTTTAAAATAGTGACAATATTGAGGTTTGTTTACATGAAAAGTGTCGTTTTAGTCGGACACAATTAACAAGCTAGTCTTAACCTATTTAATACCAATTAAGTTTCGTTTCTCTTTCCTGATTGATAAAAAAATATTAATTTAGGTTAAATTATCTGCCAAATAATTTCAAACATCTTGTAGAATCGATTTGACAAACTAATCACATTTATAGTTATAAAATGCACGTGTGTTTTTAGTTATATTCTAATAAGAATAAGATATGTGGCAATTGCATAAAATTATTTTATAATATTTAACTTCTATACACTTCTTTGTTTGAATTCTTATAAATATGCCGCATGTGCTGCGTGCATGTTTGATTAACAAGCAAATTTCATTTTAAGAAATATTGTACACATCCAAAATTTATGATTCTTGCTTAAAATTGTATCGTAAAACTAACTACACTGATTCTTATGTGCATCATATCTCACTGTAATTATGAATTTTAGCCACTGAATAACAATCACGGTTACCATCATGTAGTGTAAAATAAAATTTACCAGACACTATGCTTGAGTTTGGTGTAGTGGAAATAGTTTCATGCAAGATAGTTGGCACCATTTTTTGTTATCAGATGGATTAAATTTTTTACAGAGAGTGAGCATTCATTAATAATTTTCCAAAGTCAAGATGTTATAAGACTACCCAGGTAAAATATGGCATAATTAAAGCTTAACCATGCAAAAATTTAAATATTAAGTGTCAAAACATAATTTACAAGTGCTAACATAATGAAAATGCCAACAGCTGTAAGCGTAAAAGCTTGCAGATTGTTATTAGACCTTGTTTCCAGATTTGCTAACAACTCAAGTCAAGTCAACTAATAATAATAATAATAATAGTTGGGACAAAAATGTCAGTAATAATTATAGCTGCGAATAAGTGAATGATCGGAAGTTAAATATATAAAAAAAGGTTTTTCATCAATTTTCCGTCAACCTATTCTAAGTATACAGAAAATAATCCGGGCAAAATCAATATTCCCCGTTATCAGTTATACATTTAATGTGTAGCGTAGCACTCAAAACTGCTTTGTACTAAAAATGCGACAAATTTTTCAACTATTATTTGGATTACGATTGTAAGGCACTATGATTGAGTTTTAAACAAAAAATAATGAATCTGATTTGATGCAAAAGCAAAAAATTTTTAGTTGTTTCGTTCAATTCATAATTTGAATTCAAGACTCAGAACCAAATAATATAAATTTTTGACAATGGAGATCAGTAAGTTTGCATTCAGCATAAAAATTATGTAAATACTTCTGTCTTTAGAAGACACGATTCTACACTGTAAAGACTAAGATGCAATGTTTCTCCGAATATAATGTTGATCAACCTAACACAATTGCGCAAATAAACACTTTATTTCAAATCAGCATCAAATTGCTCTTCCACATATAATCGATATTGTGTAAATAAATCTAAACACTTAAAGAGGAATAAAATAACACAAAATAGTCACTCATTGACACCAAAGGAGATTTATTTTCATTTTAGAAATCATATATGTTGACAAGATTTAAATATCGTATTTGATTGTTTACATTTAAAGTAGGAATCCCTTTTAACGCGAGTTGGTAAAAGTGTTAAATGCTGCTATACATCAGACAAAGAAAAAGATCGCAGTAAAATATGTATGTTTGTTTTTAATTCTATAATAAGAATTATTATATTTTAATTAATTTATAAATTTGCTGTAAACTGTACTGAATGATTTTATAGTGTATAACTTCCAGCCGCTTCCATTCTGTTAAGTCTATTTCAAATTCGTCATAATATTCTATCAGTGCTACACGTGTGTTTGATTTACAAACTAATTTTATTTTAGGAATTAACATATACACGCATTCTTAAGCAATGTTTCTTCATTTATCGAATCGTAAAAATTACTTAACTGGCTCTTATGTGAATCAGCTTCCATTCTGCTAAGCCAATTTCAAATTCATCTTAATATTCTATCTGTGCTACACGTATGGTTGATTTACAAACTAATTTTACTTTAGGAATTAACATATACATGCATTCTTAAGTGATGATTCTTCATTTATCGAATCGTAAAATTACTTTACTGACTCTTATGTGAATCTTATGTATCCGCTTCTGATCTGTTAAGTCTATTTTTAATTCGTCTTAATATTCTATCTGTACTACACGTGTACTTGATTTACAAACTAATTTTATTTTCCGTATTAGCGTATACATGCATTCTTATGTAATGATTCTTCATATATACAGAATCGTAAAAATTACCTTACTGACTCTTGTATGTATCTTATCTATCCGTATCCGTTCTGTCAAGCCAATTTTGGATTCGGATTTTGTAGTGTACCTTCGAACGCATTGGCGAAGGGAAACAAACTTATACAGATCTCGGTTTTTAATTCTTTACCACTTTATAAAATATCTTCTCGAAGTGGCATCCCTGCAAAGAGAATTGGTGCCTGAAAGCTATGATACAGCTGCAAAGGGTTAAGACTTTTAATATAAAATGTGAGAATGTATTAGTGAAGAAGACAACTAAATTGCAGAAAAAATATATTTTATTGTATATGTTTTATTATATATATATATATTCTTATGTGTTAACTCAAGATAGTTGAGCGCTTTTAGAAGCGCCTTTTTTCAGCTCATAGAGCATAAAAGGAAGAAACGAGAAGAACATTGAGCTTGATTTACTGTACATTACATTGAAAACAAAGTGACTCTTAAACAAAAAGCCAATTGCTCTTATGGAGCAAGTGTCAAAATCTACAATCATCTTATCCAATATAGAAGAAAACTTCAAATCTTCTGATTTCTTTTCCATTTCACAGATGAGCTAAGGGCAGTTGATTATATTTAGATCCTCATCTGAAAATAAAGTCTGAAAATAAACAATAATAATTTTATTTTAGATAAAGTTATCAAATAATCCGTTCATTCTATTAATCATTTAACACCTTGACCTTTTTACTTCCAGAAGAGATTACTGTGATTCAAAACGCACAAAAACACCTGTTTAAAATCATAAAATCTTCAAAAATGATTTTTATCATATTTTATGATTACTTTTATTTTTCAATTCTGAATTTTTNGTTTTTATATATATATATATATTCTTATGTGTTAACTCAAGATAGTTGAGCGCTTTTAGAAGCGCCTTTTTTCAGCTCATAGAGCATAAAAGGAAGAAACGAGAAGAACATTGAGCTTGATTTACTGTACATTACATTGAAAACAAAGTGACTCTTAAACAAAAAGCCAATTGCTCTTATGGAGCAAGTGTTAAAATCTGCAATCATCTTATCCAATATAGAAGAAAACTTCAAATCCTCTGATTTCTTTTCCATTTCACAGATGAGCTAAGGGCAGTTGATTATATTTAGATCCTCATCTGATAATAAAGTCTGAAAATAAGCAATAATAATTTTATTTTAGATAAAGTTATCAAATAATCCGTTCATTTTATTAATCATTTAACACCTTGACCTTTTTACTTCGAGAAGAGATTACTGTGATTCAAAACGCACAAAAACACCTGTTTAAAATCATAAAATCTTCAAAAATGATTTTTATCATATTTTATGATTACTTTTATTTTTCAATTCTGAATTTTTTTCCAATTTTTACCTTTGGATTTGAAATTCTTGTGAAATTGCAAATTATTCATAATAAGATAATGGTGTCTCACAGCTGCCTATTTCAGGGAGTTAATAGGTAGAAAATCAATCGAAAAAAGCTTAAATTACTAATCAAGTGATAAAGTAATTTCGAGTGTTATAAAGATAAAAAAGAACAAAAAAACTTTAAAAGCATAAATTTAAATTTTATTTAGCATTTAAAAATTGCATTTATGTTAAACGAATTGACACGCTATTGATAAATCTGAATTTTTTCTCTTCTTTTGCTGTCTTTACTAAAGACAGCAAAACTCGTCGCTTTCACTTTTTTCAAAATTAAAGAAACTCACTAGTTCCCTTTTGAATTCGAAATTAAGACGAATCCGAAATAGGCTTGACCGAACGGATACAAACTAGAGTCAGTAAGATGATTTTTACGATACAGTATAAATGAAGAATCATTACATAAGAATGCATGTATACGCTATTTCTTAAAATAAAATTAGTTTGTAAATCAAGCATACGTGTAGCACAGAAAGAATATTAAGACAAATTCTAACTAGGTAACGCGTCGCCGTGACAACGCCCACGCCAACATGAAAACACCAAAGTGGAGGTATCGGCTTAAGCTCCCGTGCCTCGCATGATCATGAGCACCACACTTGAATCGATGGACAAAGAAGGCCTGTGCACGAGTAAAAGGCCCAAGTTTAAACGCACAGGGCTCATCTACAAATGATCCGAAAAGATTAGGGGTTACAGCACACGGACAAATATGCTCCGATCCACTACCTCGATCTAAGAGAAGGTTCAGTTTCAGGAAGGCAACCGAACGTTATATACATATTTACAGATAGTTGCAATCGGAAATTCTAAAAATTACGTCTAAAAAATTCGGAAACTGCATTGAAATAATTAAAGTATTAAAATTAAATTTAAAAAGCTAAGACCGAAGCTTAAATTTAAAATCGTTAAACTTGTAAAAATGGCAAAAACTTTAATTCTTGGCTGGGCAATCCGTCAGACTGGTGATAAGATTAATGAATAGAATTTCACGTCAGTAAAGTATTTTTTGCGATTCGATAAATGAAGATTTGTGACTTAAGAATGCGTGTATTTGTTAATTCTTAAAATAAAATTAGTTTGTAAATTAAGCACAAAGGTAGCACAGATAGAATACTGAGACAAATTCGAAATAGGCTTAATAGAATGGAAGTAGATACATATAAGAGTCAATACAGTAATTTTTACTATTCAATATAAATAAAGAATCATTACCTGTAAGAATGCATGTATATATGCTTATTCTTACAATAAATTTAGCTTGTAAATCAAAATCAAGTGTAGCATTGATAGAATATTATGACGAATTTGAAATAGTCTTTACAGAACGGAAGCGTCTAAAAGTTATTCACTATAAAATCATTTAGTACAGTTTACAGTAATTTAGAAATTAATCGGATGGACGGACAGATGCCAGTTATTTTACCATAATTTTAGAATGAAAACTTTAACAGTGTATACCATTAATGTAAGAGTTTTTACAAGTCTTGGGTTCAGAGATTTGACAAGTCTCATGTCATACGTGTTTGCGCTTTTATCAATGAGTTCAGACATACACTGTCAGAAATAACAGCAAAAAATGCTTAAATAATGTTTTATTTAATTGTTTTCTTACTGTATTAAGAAAAACAACCACATAACAATAAATAAGTTGGTATTCAAATTGTAAACTGTGAGAAAAACCATTTAATAAGTGATTTTAACCAGATCACTCAAACAACCTGAATTCTATAGCTCCAACTATACCTACGTAATGAAGTGACTTATTTTCTCACTGATGGGTACATATTTTAGCCAAAAGGGCTAATCTGTCATCTTTTCCCCAATTTCCCTGACCGAAAGAGCGAAGGTTTGAGTCCCAGCGTTGACACTACGATATTTCCTCCATTCTCTTCAATACATGAAGGGTTTCCAGTGTCTTGCGTTCCCCAATTTGCAACCCTGTGCTTCTTTTCCAGTGAATTGGCACAAACAATAAAAAAAAATAGCCTAATAACACAGACAATAAATAAAAATAGTTTAAATGGATAATCTGAAATTATGAATTGAAAAAGTTTAATTATTGATAAATTAAATTAGGCTAATATTAATCAGCAAAAATTTAAAACATATCAAGCTTAACACTTATTTAAAAAATAACGTAAATATTCTCGTGTATGAAGGTGAATTCATTCACCTTAAATGCAAAGAAGACACTAATGAGTAATATCAATACTAATTTTTATCTGCTCGGATTGAATGCAAGAAAAAAAATTAAATATTGCGCCAATTTGCTTACTTGATAAGTAAAAATCTTTGATCAAGCAATGTTTGTTTTAGAAAAACGTCATTTTTACTAACAGCAGGCTTTTCCCATAAAAATTTGATAAGGAAATATTTAAAATAGGGAAGCTTCACTATGCAAATTTATAGTTTCAAAATTTGTTTGATGCACCTTAAACCTTCAAATATGAAGACTGTTGTTTTGTTTGCTGGCTTGTTGTCCGTTGCCTTAGCTAATGTTATTAGTCTAAGTCCTGAGCAGACAGAAGGTAATGTTTCGTTTTCTGCAATTTTTGATGATAAAAAAAACGTATTAAACAGTTTATATCATAAGATGCATCTAGAGTTTAGGGAAATTTGCATTAACAATTTGTACAAGAGGTAGATGTGAACCAGATTTTTTTAAGCTAAAAAGTGCATTTCCTTTATTTGCGTTTCTTGATATGTGTCTACTTAGCAGCAAAGAATAAAAATCACTTAACTACAATTTTGTGAGATCCTTTTTCTGTTAAATTATAGTTTAATATTAGAATTCTAAGAAACAGCTCACATTAGCAAAGTGTAAACGTTGTTGATTTTATCCGTGATTTGAAATGCTCTTTAACAATTTTAAGAAAAAGCTGGTAAGCCACTTGGTTCTAGATGAAACGTGCCTGCATAAGTTGGCATTTCAGGGAAAGGTTGCGAGTCACAATTTTTTAGAAGAATCACTTGTTATTTTGGGTTAATTCCTAGTTATTTGGGAAATATTTAATGCGAAGAATGAAATATATAAAAAATATAACGAATTAATAATATGATTTGAATTTATCCATAATGCATATGCTGTAAATTAATATAAAAAGTTATTAAATCCTAGTTAATTTATTTTAATTCCTAGTTATTTTGAGTGAATTTCTAGTTATTTTGAGGTAATCAGTTGAAAGTATTAAATACGAAGAATGAAGTATGTGAATGATATTTTGAATCTGTTTATAATGCATGTAAATGAATATAAAAAGTTATTAAATCCTATATATTTTGGGAGAATTCCTAGTTATTTTGTTGTTTTTGTATATATATATATATATATATATATATATATATATATATATATATATATATATATATATATATATATATATATATATATATATNTAATTTGCATATATGATATAACACCCCTAACAATTTAGATTGAGTCATAGAATGTGAAGATCCAATCATTAGGTCAAAAATTATTTATGGTGGTCTATATATATATATATATATATATATATTTGTGCGCTGAGATAAAGTAAATTGTAGCAATTTCAATCATCCAAACGTTAATCAAGTCTAATATTTCTAAACCATTTAATTTTCTAGTTAAGAAGTTATCATCATTAAAAAACTTATATTCAGCAAGAAAATGCGATTTTGACTAAACGCGGTTTTGACTTCATATCTTGACTAAAATCGAAATTAAATAATAAGAAGTATCTTGATAATTTTTTAAATTTCTTTTTTAGAAGCAAGAAATGCTCTGGAAGATCCTGATTTATTCGGTGGTGACATGATTGGAGTTACTTTCGTAAGTATTCGAAAGATACTGACTCAATGTTGTCACCCTCTTATAGAATGTTTTTCCGAAAGTCTTGCACCAAGGAGAACTGAAGAAGTCGCTGTATGAGTGCTTTAAATGCAAAGGAAAGCTGAGATTTTTAATTATGAATACCTCCTCATTATGAAAATTTATCTAAACTTCATTTAGACAAACATTTGAAATTAGTTTTAAAAAATTATAGAATTTTTGACCACGTTAACTTAAGCAGTGTAGTGTCCGAGTAAAATTTTAAACATTTATAAAATATCGAAGTATTATTTGCTTTCATAAAGCTGTGTTTTTTTTTTCATCTTGTGGTTTTACTCCATTTTCCGATTTAGCATAAAGGTCTCTGGAAAAAGAAAACCAAAACTCATTATAAAAGTCATGAACTACAACATCAATTAGGAATTAGTAAAAACAGAACATTATTTGCAAAAAATAGTTATTTCGTGTGAAAATAGAGTTTTTGAAAAAGAACTTCAATTACAGGACCCATATTTCAGTATATTTCATAAATTAATAATAAATAATAAGTGTATTTCATAAATTAAAACGTATATGTCACCAGTCTGCACCTAGACTTGAATAAAACTAGACTAGACATTTAAATAAAACTTTTATAGTGACTTTAAAATCTCTCCATTTAGTTTTGAAAGTATGTAAAGCTTCATGTACATCCAATTTAAAACAATCTCGATTTCAAATATTGGCTCTTTAAATATACTATATTTATTAAAAAATTCAGTCACTGTCATAAAATACTTTCTTTTGAAATGTCTGAACAAAATATACAAAATATGTAGGCATTATATTAAAGAGGTATGTTTGTCATTTCTTTCAATTTAATTTTCAAATTATTGTTTCTATATTTTTGTTTCATGTACCTAAAATCATGTTTTAAAAAAAATTTAAATTTCACTCATAAAAATTCTTTTTTTAATTAATTTTTCAATTCATTCTAATTGGGATGCATTTAAATAGATTATGCTGTGTTATATGTTAGAAATTATGTTTTGTTAACTGCTGAAGATATATTATGCACTGTTAGAAAGTTCTCAGAAAATCGCTAAATAAAAATTTATTTAAATGTTATTTTGCCATATTCAAACAAAACAGTCAAATAAGAATATATAACATGGTATTCAAACTGTTAACTGTGAGAAAATACTAACTGTGAGTCCAGAATCACCTCTTTTACGATAGGCAAAATAACCAAATAAACTAATTCAACCACATTCTACGTTGATAAAACACTACATTATAAACTACATGACTACTTGATATGATAAACTACAAACTACTTTTGATAAAGCACTTTTGAACCACAACTTAATTCCAATGCCCTTTAGCTAACTAAAAGCCCAGCTCCAATGTGCAGATAAATCTCCTTTTTACATTTTTGAAATTATGACAGTTGTAAATGGTAAAAAAAAAAAATCCCGTTTAGTTTTGTATTCAGGTATTTTTAAATATACTAGTTATAAACGGTTTCAAAACTGTAAAAGTAAAAAAAATGTTCTTTACCGTAAACTTTACGGTTAATTAGATGGACAGACTGCTGTCTGTTATTTTACTGTAATTTTAATATGAAAACTCTAAAAGTTTACTACCCGATTTAAAGTTGTTTTAAGCGCTATTTACAGAAATTATTTCTTCTAGGATGATGAAAGAAATGCTATTGTTGGCAACCATTATAGATGGCCAAATGCAGTTGTACCTTACGTTATAGATGACGTTTTACGTAAGAATTCTTCTTTGGTTTATTGTTTATTTATTTTGCTGTCTACTCCTTTAATTGTTATTTTTAATAAAACAGTGCCTTTGGTCTCTTTGTGCTGACAATTCTAAAATACGTCACGTGCTTAAGGATATAAGTTTTTAGATAAAATTGACAAAAACTAATTTGATGTGTACTTTTTAAAATTTTGTCAGTAGAAGCTCGTTAAATAATCGATGGATAATCACCTTTTTTTTCCTTTTCCAGATCACCTCAATATCATTTTGTTGCAATATCCAGAAAATAACTTTTAAATTTGTTCAAATGCTATTTTCATTGATGATAACTATTTAAATTAATGTAATTCTGCATTTTTTGACAGATGTTTCAGTAATTATATTGCACGATACATTTTCAGGGAAGTCAAATATATACCGAATTTTTAACATTTGTTTTAGTTTTTCGCTGCGCAGTTTTGGCATTTTTTTTAATTTTGTCTATTTTTGAATTTATTTTCCCTGTATTTAATAATATAACACATATTTTCCTTCTAATTAATAATAGGACATTTAATTCAATTATAAAGCAGAGCATTACTTTGTTTAAATTAAATTACATATAATATTTTATTATTTCACTGAAAAATATAGCAAATATACAAGAATTTCTTTTTATTAAAACTATTTAAGGCAAACTTCTAAAATAAAGAAAATATGGACTCATTGGCGAATACTTAAAAAAAGGGTTTTTTTATTTATTTAATTGAAAACAAAAAATCTTATTTCAACTTAATATGTGCGGTAAATTTTGATATTAATGTAATCAACTACAAGTATTTTAATAATCATTACGGAAATTATTAAGAAGAAGAAATTAAATAAAACTTATCACTAAGATTTTTTACTTGAAAACTTTCAACTAACACATTTAAAACAGTTTTTTTCAATATTTGTATATTTCAGGTTCTAAATTAGGAATATTTTACAATTTTGTCTTTGAAATTTCAAATTTTTAAATTTTTAATCCTTAAGAAATTTTGTTTTATGACCCTTTTTTAAGAATAGAATTATTCTTTTATTAGAAAGAAAAAAACTTTAAGAAATCCAAATTTGCTTTGCCATTTTAATTGCTTTATTATAATTTTTGACAAGATTACTATTTTGTAGCTGTTTAGTTATGAAATAGTTAGGGAAGAACTGTATACCTACTGTTTTATGAAATATACTCCCTTCTCCGAAATGTTCAATTATATTCCTCCGAAATCTATCTCCAGAAAAAATCATGAATTTTCTGAGAGGTAAAGGAGGAGATATACTAGAATTCAGTATTGTTTTCTAGTCTACTAAGGTCTTGTTTCTTGTGAACTTGTTAGGGCTGAATGGAATATGGTTAAATCCAGGTTGATAGGGATGATTGGAATAATTTTTTTGAATTAAACTAACATAATAAAAATTTCCTTAAATTAAAAAATTCAGTAACCCTGACCTGCCCACAGGGGATATCCGGGGAAATAGTTATAGTGAAATCGCTGAATCACTCTAATTTAATAAAGATTACGGTATAATATTTCTCCGCAAAATGCTATTAATGGTTGATGCATCTAAAGTGTCAAGGCTTTTATACTGTAATTCGGAAAAGAATTTTTTACAATGTATTTAATTGTTGGACTTAACGTACACTGGGACAAAAGTATCGTCAAAACTACAAGAATATGATAAAATTCACCATGTTTCAGGCTCTATGGGGCCAGCAAAAATCTCGGTAAATTATATCGATGTGCTTTAATAATGATGTTTCTAAAATTAACAATAAAATATGATTTTATAATATGTGAGGAATTTGGCTTTTGTAATTAAAATTGGTAACTTTATTATGATACATTCCAGCAGAGAAGGCGAAACATTTCTGATTGATGTATCAGTTAAATAACGTTTTATCGTTGTCGGAGGTAGAGGGTGCCATTTCTTAAATGTCATTAAAAAAATCAAGCCCTGGCGTAAAATAGCGTATCTATATTTCACCAAATATGGAAATGTTACAACTCATCGCACTCGTGTACATCTACGATGTATTTTTTTGAACTTGCTGTTTAGTTATTCACTTGCCTTAAAGTTGAATCAAAGGGGTTTCTTACAGCCTTTTATAGAAGTTATAGATTGAAAAAGCTGTTCACATCATAGTGCGAACATCATAATTTTTTTCCATACTTTATAATTCAGCTGGAGTTCACTCATTACAAATTATACAGCTGACATTAGTCTCTCCTAAGACATGGGTTTACATAGTGATCAGGACGCTTCCCAGCCTTCAGCTCTGAAAATGTTATTATTTCACTCAAAACTGTATTTATTTTTTAATTCTCTTTTCGATTTAAGTATTATAAAAGAAAGCATTGGGTACCTAAAAATTTTATGAAAAGGAAAGTTATTCAGTTACAAATTAAAAATGAAATATAGGAAACTTTTAAATTTTCTTTAAAGAAATTAAAACTTTTAACAAGGTGTAAATAGAAAAGAATATGAACTTATATGCCATAAAAGAAGAAAAAGTCAAAACTTTAAAAGCGGGTGTGGGAAATTAAAACTATTAAACTAAAAAATAAATTTTTGGCTATTATTTTAGGAGCTAAAGTAAAAGCTTTGAGAGATCAATAGTTTGAAAATTCCAAAATTTATTGGAATCGCAAAATTTGAATCGGGGCACGAAAAAATCGTGAACGTAAAATACAAAGTATGTAAAAATGTGAGAGATAAGAATTTAATACAAATTCGCAAGCTTAAACGTATCTGTATTATCCACTTTTTGAAACAGCATGGTTAAGATTAAACTCCTCGCTAACACCTAATCTTATAACTCCTTGGAACGAAAGGGTCTGTTATCCGTACACTGCAAAAAATAATTCAGAATCAGTATGAATATACCGTCACTTAGGATAAAGGTGCCATAAAATCCATTTTTACCAGATCACGGTACGGGACAAAAAATCTGATATACCGTATTTTTTTCCCGTAATAATTATGGTACATTCACTGACAAACTCTAATTAAATAAATATAACTGTAAAAATTACGGTATTAGATGTTACTCTTAAAAATGGAATTCAGGGTAAAATAAATTTTACGGATAATGCAAAATTTTGGCATTTTATGTTATAATTTGACCCGAAAATTTTTTACAGTGTACTCAGTTTTCCAAAATCCCCTAGTACTTATGAATCTTAGGTATAATAAAGGTATAAAAGAGAAAGTTTTTCTTATATTTTTCTTTCTTTTATCATTTTAGTTAAATATGAATATCTGGTGCAGAAGATAGAAACAGCCATGAATGAATATCATAAAAATACATGCATCCGATTCGTCAAAAGGACAGACGAAGAAGATTACGTTCGACTAGCTTGGGACCCTGATAAAAAGTAATTAAAGAATTTATATATTTTTTCATTACAAATATAAAAAGAACACTTTTGAATTTTAAAAGAAAATTGTGTTCTTTATCATTTTATGTGTTTTGTTATGGAAAAGAATATGAAATAACACCTCATATAACTGTTATTGACCCTTAACATTTAAGGTTATATGAAAAGATTAACTTTTTAAGGTTTTTTAAATTATATAATTGTGCAAATTAATTCATCATCAAAATGTAATCCCACTGTCATTTCAGCATAATTAAAAACTTGAATAAAATGAAGAAAAAAAATTAAATGAAGTTAAAAAAAAATCAGGGTAAAGTAAGTCTATATTAGAACATTTTAGTAGTAACATTTTTGTCCACCAAGTTTCCTAACGAGTTCGAGTCTCCATATCAAAATTTGAAATTTAGTAAATAATGAAATCTTAAACCAATTATGTTTAAAAAAAATAAATCTCTTTTAACGATTTAGAAGCCATCAGCAAGAAATTAGTTGTTCCAATATAAAGTTGTAAAGTTTAAACCTTACCACATTAGATTCACATTATTTCGATGAAATGCAGTGTATTGAATGAAATATGAAATATTCTCAAAACAGCAAATACAAAAATGATGATTTAAATTACCGTATATTTTGGCAACTGGAAATTATTGGCAGCCAAAATTCTTTTTTTTTTGCCAGGAGTCTTTCTACCGTGCAGTACGTTAATTTTATTACATTTTTTCTGCTGTAATTGCATACTATTTTTGCTAAGAGCATTATTTTTTTCAGAAATCTGACAGCAGTTGTACATATTGATTTGCGATGCTTAACCGCGAAAGTTATATCCATTCCTTTTGCGGTAATGAATTGAAAAATAAACAATAATAAGCAGTTATTTACAGCTATTTTCGTTGTTTTTTTTATCAATTTTGTCGCACATTACGATTAAAACTTTGACTAAAAGTGTAAATTAAAGTATATTTGCGCAACATATTTTGAAACTTAATTATAAAATATGTAAGATTATGGAATTTCATAAATACTGCAGGTAGGAGAGTGAGTTACCATTAAAAAGTAATCGTACTGCAAACATAAAAGCATACTTTGTCTGTTTTTAAAAATATGGAATTTCTTAACTTTTACAGATGCAACTCTGCCGTAGGTAGAGTTGTTGGTGAACAGTTGCTACATTTGGGTAGAGGTTGTTGGCATGTAGGAACTGTTATTCACGAATTGGGGCATGTTCTTGGATTCTATCACGAACAAAACAGATCAGACAGAGATGATCATTTGATTATCTACGAAGAAAACATAAAAGATGGTGAGCGGTTTGTAACTTTATATATTTTGAATCCAAAGAGAACATTGAATTTTTCTGTTGTTTACAAATTGATATTGATTCAACCATCTCCAAAAATTCAGGGTTGTATGTGAAATACTATAATACCCACGCGTGAAATTTTTTGCGCAGTACAAAAATTTTTGAAATTTTTATTTTATTGTTCGAACGATACATTGTTTTCGAACAGTTTCTATATCTATTGAACTATCGATTTGTACAAAATTGGTCAAATAGTTCTAGCAACTTCAAATTTAAAACACCTAGTTTTTGCTTTTTAATTTGATATTATGTAAACTATTGAACTGATTATGTTTAGACTCTGGGTTATGAACATATAAAAGTAAATTCGTTAAAATAATAAAAAAATTGTTACATTACATTAAAATTCAAAATTTTTTGATTATTTTTAAGGAAAATGATAAAAAAGAATATTTAAAAATCTCTTTCGCATAAAAATATATCTCGATGGGAAAATTTAGCAATTTTTTTTTTAATTTTTGTGATTTGCTTTATAGTTTCTGAGATATGGTAAATTACTCAAAAAGAAAAATTAACATTAAACTCCATACCAAACTATTTGGACCATATTTCACAGATTATTACCTCTATGTTTTGAGGGCCAGGAATACAAATTCGTACAAAAAGGGTGCATTCAAAGAGAATGTAAGTTTTTTGCTAAATATCGTTGACACTATTTAATGAACATGATTAATATATTATTTCTAGTCGAGTGCAGTTTAGTCGTGTTTATTCTATATCTATTATTTAAGAGTAGTCATTAAGAGGATAAGAAAAAAATCAAAGTTAAATTTCTAATTTTAACAACCATTTTAGTTTTTAAATTTAAGAATAAATTTTATTTTATTAAACAAGATGTTATTGTCATGGAAAAAATATATTAGTTTTTTTGAGAAATTAGTTGGTTGATAATAAGAATAATACGCTATCACTTGATCTGTTTCATTAAACACAAATTGTAAGAAGGAATTTCATCTTGTGATATGATGTGGTTAGCAATGAACATATAAAGGTGATATTCAAACCATTAGGGTTGAGTATTAAAACGTGAACGGGAATTATTAGGTCAAAAGTTAATCCGTTATAGGTTGCGCATTGGACTGCAGAATCTGTACTGATAGTTTCCCTGAAAAAACCGATTTGTTAGTAGTTGGTTGTCGAAAATATAAGCAAATATTTTGTGCAAGTTTAGAGCTGTTGGAGTAATTTCTTACCCATTAGTTTTCGATTCGATTTCCATCTACACCTTCGTGTTATCCATGACCATGTTTCAGAGTTTTGATTAAATTTGTTTTCTGCATTATAGTTCAACGAGAATCATCTATATCCAACAGGGTTTTCAAGCTTTCTGTCAAGTTTACTTGCTTCTTCATTGCTTATTACCTAATTCAGACTTAATTGTTTCCTGTTTTTCCTTCTTTATCAGAATGAAAACGACCTGTTTGCTAGTGTCTTCTAAAGTTGAGTATGAATCTGAATATAAGTTTGCGTTTATGGTAGTTGATGTGTAATCGGTGGTTTTCTCTACAGATATGACACTATATTAGATCCAAAGATGCTTATGTTAACTGCTGTTCTGTTAATTTTTGAAATAGCTTAATGCCATCATAGCAGATTGCAAACAAAAAATTGCTTTCACAGCTTTTATCTTGAAGTCATCCATGAAAATTTCTAATAACCGTGCAATTGGAGAACAGAGACCAAACTTGCTCATTAATCGCTCTGCTGAGTGATATAGTTGTTTTAAAGGCCAAAATTATATAGCGGTTTCAATAAGGTTAAAGACTTTAAATATTTTTGCTTCTATGAGGTCAAGAGGATTTATCCCTGGTGATTATTAGTATTATATGTTTATTTTTTACTAAGCACTATTTTTTGTGATAGTCAGTAACATCAGTAAAATTTGGCAGTGTTCACTTGCGATGTCTTGTCATTTGTTAGTGTTTTCTAGTGAACAAAACCAAGTATGTGCGTCACAGTTTATTAATATTAGCACGTTTGTTTAAATATGTTTTTGCATTTCCGGTTAACTTTTTATGTTTTTTTATTAGTGCTTAAAATCTTGTAATAATTTAAATCCTTGCCTAGATGCGGCATCCACGTTAACTTTAGATCGAGCTTGAAATCAAGATAATCCATTTCTAAAGCTTGTTTAATAATTTAACCTATTAACATAATACCATATTTCTAGAAATTGCAGATTAATTGCTCTCGAAAATGCTTATACATATCTGGAATTGGGGCTCAAGACTTACGGAGAAGAGGTTGGCAAAAGCTATCGTTGTCGCAGTAGGTCAATAGCTATACTTAGCATTGAATTCACGATAAATGAAGAATTCGTCTGAAATCAATTTCAAAATCAATAACAACCAGTTTAATCATCAAGTGTATTTATCAGAATTTTCAGATAACCTGGGCTTTTGAGATGAGTCACTTTGTACATTTGCATCTTAAGTTTATACTTTTTACGTTATTTATATGGTAACTGTCAGCATATATGGTAACTAGATTTTACATTTTAATTGAATGAAAAATTAATCCTTTAAAAAATTCTTTTGTAATAGAAAATGTGAATAAATCTTGATGCTTAAATATTTGCTTCGTTACACAGGTAGTGCAAAGGACTTTATAAAGCTAAATCCGGAACAAAATATTTTATATAATGATTTTGACTATGACTCCATCATGATTTATGGCAACAAAGCCATGACCAAGAACGACAAAGACACCATGGTGGCCAAAAACGGAAAGATATTGTTAGATCCATTTCGTAAAGAAGAAATGACCAAAAGTGACATTGAAAGATTCAGAAAAATGTACAACTGTGCTTAGTTTCTTTCAAAATATTTTTGAAATTGTTCAAATATGATGAGTAATAAACAGATTAATGATGAATAATAAAGAAAATATTTATCTTGCTGTATCATTACAATTCATTTTGTTGCTTTGCATTAAAAAACATATAATATTTATAATTATATACATCTATTATTATATAAACCGACTATTTAGAACATTATTTTTTAAATTCTAAATACATAGATATAAATGTATGTATGATTGTCCAGACTTTCTAATCTCCTATACCATCCTATCAAGAGCGATGAAGTTAGGCATACTGGTAGTTCAAAGCATGAAGATGGTCATTGTCGATATTGGAACATTCTATGACGAATCGTACGAGTAGTATGAGAGAAAACAAAATGGATTTTTCTGCTTGGTGAAGCATTAGCCATTATTTGAATTTTAATCCGATGCTTGCAACTCGGGAAGAAGTGGAATTATTATTCTTAACTAGGTAATTTAATAAGATTTAGTTGGATATCTGCAAAAGACGTCACGCGTGTGTGTCGAACCCGATTGTTTTCAGAATCGACAAATACCATGATTTCAATAAGATAACTTTCTATGCACATATCCAATAATAAACATTTTTTGAATATTTTTAAAGCCAGCATCAGATACATTTGCTAACTTATAACTCTATTTTATTACAAACGAGTTTTTTGCCCCCGTACTCTAATACTTAATTATTTCTTGTTCTCTATGTCAGATGAATTCAATGAATAACGTTATTGTGATAGCATAGAAGAACTTAATCACCAAATTAGTATTCTTAAAGTTATTAGAATCTAATTAGAATTTAATATAATTTAAATTTAATGGTTTTTGAAATGGAAAAAAATGACATCTGTTGAAAGAAAAAATTATTAGAAAAGTAATACTACATTATTTTTGGAAACAAAAACCACCATATTGTTATTAACACCAATGACGCTTATAATTTATTGAGTTAATTAAAATATCTGTATAAATAAAGCACAATTTTTATTTGTATGTATGTGCATCTACTTTATACAAATCTGTAATTCTGAATTGGTCTACATAAGCTCGAATGTATGATGCTGACGTCACCGAATTCTCATTTTAAAAGGTATTGGAAGCCACGTGTTTGCCATAATAATTCCTACGCGTTAATAAAGGCGTGTTTCTATAAACCTAATTAATGAGCACTTAACAATAACTAACAAAATATATTAGTTGCTATCTATTAAATCGTGGGGAAATTGGGGCAAATTTTAAAAAATACATTTAAATTACACTTAATTTTCGCAAATTAAACTTTTAACCCATATTATGGTAAAAGTAATGGCACGAAATCGTGCTGGAAAATTCAACAAATAATAAAAATATATAGGTTATTTATTAGGTGCAATGAATGTGTGGTGTGGTGATATTAGGATACTTATCCCTTTTGAAGGGGGGAGGAAACTTATTACTAAGTCCCGGATTTTGATGACATTTGCATTTTTGGACATTTTTTGTCTTTTAGAGCAATTTTTTAGATTTATAGGGCATTTTTCTTTACATTTTGGGGCGTATTTTGCATTTTAATGCATTTTTTAAAGTTTTTGTTAATTTTTTCCAATTTTTATCAATTTTAATTATTACACTGGCTTCCAAACAATAAAGAAAATCCATACGATATTAACAGGTGAAGCAAAAATTTTTTCAAATTCAAGAATTATTGTCAGTAAGTGAGACCGTCTTTTTCAAGTACGCACCTATAGCATTAGTAGACGTTGAGAGAAGCTTCTGCAGGAATGAAAATTTACTTTCAGACAAGAGACGCTCGTTTACATTTCAAATTATCAAAAAACATTTAATAATCCAATGTAATTCTGATATTTAGTAATATTATGAGATGAAAGTTGTTATATCCACTAAAGTTTCTATACAAAATAAAAATATTTTGGTGTCAATATATNTCACCAAATTAGTATTCCTAAAGTTATTAGAATCTAATTATAATTTTATATAATTTAAAATTAATGGTTTTTGAAATGGAAAAAAATGACATCTGTTGAAGGAAAAAATTATTAGAAAAGTAATACTACATTATTTTTGGGAACAAAAACAGCCATATTGTTTTTGCGCTTATAATTTATTGAGTTAATAAAAATATCTATATAAATAAAGCACAATTTTTATTTGTATGAATGTGCATCTACTTTATACAAATCTGTAATTCTGAATTGATCCGCACTTGGTCTACATAAGCTCGAATGTATGATGGTGACGCCACCGAATTCTCATTTTAAAAGTTATTGGAAACTACGTGTTTATCATAATAATTCCTACGCGTTAATCAAGGCGTGTTTCTATAAACCTAATTAATGAGCACTTAACAATAACTAACAAAATATATTAGTAATATACTTGAATATACTTGAAAAATAAACTTGACGGTGCCCCTTGGCGAAATTGGCGACTTATATTTGGCGCTATTGCTTTTTGCGAGGAACACCGAGTAACAGGAATGGCAGCCAAAACATAGTGATATTTCAATAAAACATTGGAAAATTTCAACAAAACATCGGTCAAAACATAGTGATATTTCAATAAAACATTGCAATATTTTAACAAAACATCGGCCAAAACTTGCTATGAACCCAATATAAGCAAAATTAATAAACCCAAGAGGATTTTGAATCGAAGCAAAAATTAATGGAGTAGGTGCAGAAATAAAAGGAGAAAAAACAACTCCTTCATTAATTTGAATATTCTCAGATTTAGGTGTACAGAATTATCTAATAACAGTTAGATACTGTCTAAATTTATCATGAATAGAATCTGTGTACCTCCATCGCCACATAAATACGACGAAATACGAATCGAAAATGGCGTCTGGAATACTGGACTAGCGGTGAAATTTTTTTTCTTAAGTCCCTTTTTATGACTGCCCACATACCTTAGATCTTATTGTCCAGATTCAAAAGTAAACTAACAAGCCGGTATCCCCCGTAGAACTAACGGATCTCTGAAATTACATATACCGTTGAACATTTAAAAATAACGCTAAAATCTAAACCAATTAGAATTACGATTGGGTTTTAACATCGCCCAGCTTGGCGATCAACCGCGATCACAACTTGTCGAGAATCAAGGGGCACCCTCAAATATAGTCTACCCTAGTTGCTATCTATTTAGTGGGATTATTATGGCAAATTTTAAAAATTACATTTAAATTACACTTAGTTTTCGCAAATTGAACTTTTAACCCATATTATGGTAAAAGTAATGGCACGAAACCGTGCTGAAAAATTCAACAAATAATAAAAATATAGAGGTTATTTATTAGGTGCAATAAATGTGTGGTGTGGTGATATTAGGATACTTATCCTTTTTGAAGGGGAGGGGGAACTTATTACAATAGCGCTTACATTAAACACCTATGTTGGTATAATAGGTTATCAGTACCACAATACCTTTAATGGTAATACTAGTAGTAAACATTTTTCAAGTGATAAAGATAGTGCAATAAAATTTCATCTATGCCTGATAGAAGTCTTTTCAAAAAATCTATTTGATTTTAATGTTTTGAATGAAATTTGCTAAATGTATTTAGAGCATATATGGCAGAACTCTTACTTTCGTTACTTGTACCGCCGGTACAAGTAAAAATTACGCACTTTTACTTGTATTTCGTTACTTTTTAAATTTAGTACTTTTACTTGTGTTTTCGTTACTTTTTTAGGGAAAAAGTACAAGTATTTGTAACTGAAATATCGAATGAAATCGTTACTTTTTTCTAAAACTTGGTAAGGTTTCTAAAAAAAAGAAAAAAAAGGAAAAAGAACATTAAATTTAAAAATAATGCTTATGTTTTCTTAATTTATAAAATTAATGTGCAATATATATGCATTCACATCTAACTTCGTGTTTAAATACCTTCTGTTTCAACTTGTACTGCACGTTCACTTATTTTTTACTAGCTCAAAGATCACAAAGCTGTCTGAAACCCCGTGTTTGCCTTGCTTATGTTTGTGCTTTTAAAACGCGTTTCTAAAGAGTAAAACAATTTTAAATCAATGGTAATTTAAATAAATAAAAATAATAAAATTAAAATTAAAATCAATGGATCAAATTTCTTTTTCGTGCAAATTCATAAAAAGTATGATATTAAAATTATATTTGATTTTGAAATTATATTTGCCTTTAAAATTATATTATACGATTATATTATAAAATTATATTATAATATTCATCCGAATTTAAAAATAAATTAATATCCATAACTTTCAAAATTAAAAATAATTAAATAAATAACAACAATTTTGCAAAAACATTAAAGAACATAAGAATATTATTCAATAAAATTTTAGGTTACTTTGAATTTTCGATTTCCTAGAAATGTATTCTTAAATAGTTACTTTTTTTGTTTAGTACTTGTACTTTTACTTGTACTTTTTACTCGTTACTTTTCAAAATAAGAACTTTTTGCTTTTTACTCGCTACTTTTTTCAAAAATGCTTGTACTTTTACTCGATACTTTTTAAAAGTAACGTTGCCATATATGATTTAGAGCAAAACTCAAACAGGGTTACACTCTTAAAATGTAAGAGTGAATTCCTCTACTCAAAAAAAGAGTGAAATTTTTTTAAACTCAACTTGATTGGAGTACATCCATATTTGAGCGAAATACTTAATTTGTTTTCAATCAAACTTGAGTGGTAGATATAAACGATACTTGAGTGGTTCTCGCTTAAGAATGAGTGAGTTATTTATAATTTAATTGTGTTCGAGCTATAAGCTGGAATTTGTATTGTTTTATTTTAAAAAGCAAACGATAAAAAACAGAACGTAGACAGGTAGAATTTTTGCATTTTAAAACTTTTTAACACAGTTTACAGAGACTTTAAGATTTAAAAAAAAAATACGAATCCTTATTATGCAACTACACACGCATTTTCGCAGTGAATATTTGTTTATGCTGTTTAACAAACTCAAGCCGCAAACTTAATCTCTATAGTATACTCAAACTCATAATCCCTTGTAAATCTTCGGTAGACGACATAAAAAGTGGGCCAACATTGTGGTTTTTGGAAGTGAAAATATTTATGTTCGTAAAGAATAGGAGAAAGCTTGGAATAAACCTTTTCTGTTGTAAGTGCTTTAGATTTATTTAAACCTAATAAATTTTTTATGAAAGTTTTATTCGGTGCTAACTTAAAAAAAGATGTGTTTCTTCTTGCAATTTTTCGGATTGTTCAACATCAAACTCGAAGACACCACTTTCTTTACAGCGTACAAAAAAAATTTGAATTTCGCTGATTAGAAACAGTTTTTTGGAAATTTAAATTTGAGGTCAACTAATACCTGAGCTAGAATAACATAACAAGAATAATAATAACAAGAACAATGACAATAACACAAAAATTTCAGAATCACAGAAAATAATCATTAATTCTAATATGAACAATATTGATCAAAATCAAATTACTGCTGATTCAATCTTGCTGATTTCAGTTTCACAAACTGCTACCCGTAAGCTATTTTAATTATTTTTTAACACCAGCACACTTCTCGTGAAACGTTTTACATGACAATATGTGATATTTTATATTTAAATGGACATAATTAAATTGTAATTAAATTTAGTCAATAATTAAATTAAATTTAGTCACTTCTGTGCTTTTTTGCTAAATTAATACAGCAGCATTTAATAGTTCAGCTTGCAAAAGTTTCCTCAATAGGGTTTCTCTTAACTTGACCGCCAGCACAGTCATAGCACCAATAGCTCAGTAAAGGTTATTAGTTACAGGAAAGTAATAAGTCGATAACTTTAGTTGTAATAAGTCTAAATAACTCTTGTAATAAGTCTTACAATAAGTCTAAATAACTTTTGTTCAACAGAGATTTGAATAATATCAATAGCAATTTAAAAAATATTAACGTCTCACTGATATTGATATCTTGTTTGCATTGAAAAACTATGAGAAAAAAATCAAAAACCCTATTTCCTTGTATATAAACCTTATTTTGACGTGAACCAAGGATCAATTAATAATATTTTTTTGTAATTACAATAAATTATCATTTGTTGTTAGTAGTTAAAACGTTAATAACGTAAAACGCAACTTAAGAGCCAACCAAAAGAAAACAGCTATCCACTAAGCTAATCAAAGAATTATTTTATTAAACTTGCAGGTGTTTCCATCAAACACCTTTTTCATTTATTAAGTTTTCATCAGAATTAAAACAGGTTTTTTTATAACTTATATCGTGCTTCATAAAGTATTTCTAATGTACTTTATTATTGTGAAATATAATTTGCGAACCACAATATATGTTGTTGATTGACATTGATTATCACTTTTAAATTTGAAGATGCTGCTAAACGAAATTGCGTGACAATATTTTTTATGCAATTTTGCAACATAAAACTCTATAATGAGTATTTTACGTACTGCAAAACACTGAGAGTTTTAACGAAATCATTTTTTGCCTAAAAATGTATTATATTTTTAAAATTTAAAAGAAATATATCTAGCATTTGCAAAATCCTGGTTGGTAGAGCGTAGGGCCCGGGTTCAAGAGGTCCTGAATTCGATTCCCGTGTGCAAAATGGCACACTAAATCTGTTGGGGTCTCAGAGCCCTCCAAGTTCCTATAACAAATTAATGCCTATGGGGGTTCTGAATAGCAGAATAATCCTGCCCTGGTTCAGGTCTGAGTTACGATCTGCGGATGGTTGGATTAGGTCCTCGCTGTAAAACGGGCAGTGACGCATGTTTGTCGTAGAAATTGAATACTTGGCCACAGATGACGCCACTGGAAAACAAGAAGAAACGCATCATTTCGCCTTAAAATAGGCTTGTCAGTATTGACAAGTTGCACAAGACAACAACTGCATTATATTTAGGGAAGAGAGAGGTAAGAAAAAACTTAAATCTTTAATAAGCATAGGTACTCATGACGTCTGAAAACTGATTTAAAAATGACTGGAAAGAACAGAGATACAATTATTCACTTAAGAAATCGTCTAATAAAACAAAGAAGCTTATAGAAAATCTGAAGGACCTCTCTTTTTCTCAACAAATAATGTGTGTAGCACATTAAAAATGATCAGGGCATTTCCGAACTATTAGCAAAAGTTCTTTCTACTTCTCAACTACGGAAACACTTTAAACAGACGGCTATATGTTACAATAAAGTAATGTTACTCTTCACACTTCAAGACAAACCACAAAATGGCTTGATGATTATGGTGCCATTTTTTAAAGTAACTTGCTTCATCGCCTGATATCAGTCACACATACTAATGAAAGTTTTGGGATTAAACTAAGACAAAGAGTATTGGAACTCAGAATGCTGGTACTTTTTACCATAAAATATATTTTTACCGGAACCTGTTGCGAAACAAAAGACTGAAATACCGTCAACTTTACAGTAATAATTTTCGTGAAATCTCTGAATCACTCTAATTAATAAAATATTACTGTTAAAATATGGAATAATATTTTACGGTAAAATGATTTTATGGATGATGCAACTAAAGTGCTTGTGCTTTATACTGTAATTTGATCCGAAATTTTTCACCAAGCAGAAAGCTTGCAGTAAATACTGAAAATCAGATTTGAAAAATCAGGAAAGTAGATAGTTAAAGTTTTAAAAGAAGACTTGGTGTAAAAATAAATGGGATGACAGAAATTTCTACGCTTTCAAGTCTTTCATAGAATCTATAAAAATATGACTTCAAATAGTTGATGCTAAAGGAATTTATTACAGATTTATCTGAATAATGTTGCATGAAAATAACAAAAAGTGAAATGCATTTTAATTTCCGATTTCTATTTTTATTTATAAGCATTTATTTTAAAATTTGTATTTTTTACACATTCTGCATAACAAGATACATTAATATTTATTTTAAATTAGAAAATGTTATTGTAAAAAAAATGGTTGGTAACTGCAAAGCAAAATTTCCAAACTCAGTTATACATCTATTGATTCTCTTTATAATAAAACAAAGTACAATTGAGTTGTTCACTATTAGTAGTAATACTTATTATTGTGATTGTCTCTTTTGTATGCCTTGTAAATGATATTTAAAATGTAAAATTTATTTACACTAAAGTTTATTGTAATTCATTTTAATAGTATTATTTAAATAATTTAAATAATGTATTGTAATTTATTAATTGTGACGAGTATTTTATTTAATCTATTGCTGTAATATTGTTTTAGTACTTTATTCACTCAAATGAATAATTTCCAGAGATTAAAACTCATTTCCTTCTATTTATCATTTTGCTTTTTCAAAATTTTCACTTACGTCAAACTCATTAAAATATAATTATTAAGATTAGAAGCATATATACCTTCTTACGCTATTAGAACAATTTCTTTTTATAAATTTAAAATATTTTCTCACAGTAAGCTGGAAAGAAATACAAGCGTTACTCAAGATTCTCTTAGCTCATTCATCTCAAAGAACGAGATAACTCGTCTTCCAGGAATATTCGCTGTGCGCTTGAGACGAGATAACTCGTATTTTAGGCAAAGTGTTTCAATATCATAGCAACACTTCCAGTGACTTATTTAACAACATTTATTACAGATTATTACTTACATTTTATTATTTTATGCCTGTAAACACAGAGGGATTTTTGTTATCGATTGCAATTGATTATTATTTTTTAAAGTTAAATATACACGCTTCAAAGAAATTTGCTTTTTGTTTCATTTTTAAGGCAGAAGGTGAGACATAGGAGCATTTTTTCAGCGAAGACACTATTATAAAAGGATTTTTCGTGTATCAGAATTACTCAGAGAAATGATCGCGAAATTATATGATCCCCTGCAAAAACGTACCTCAGACTGCTAATAAATACCAGTTTAAAACATTACCTGTAACATCAATACCCTATTTGCACAGGGAGAAAAACATTCTGCTAAAACTATTGTTCTGTATCGTAATGACTCTTCTTGTACAAAGGAAACGTAATTCTGGTTAATAAAACAAAAATATACGGCATATAAACCATTAATTTAGGAATTTTCCGTTCATATGGTATTATTCTTATACTTGTTCCCCAAATTATAGTTCCTATTACCACACTTTTAGTAAAAGAAAGAAAACTAAAAGATAAATTTAACCAGCTGAATGGTTTAAATACAATGCTCCAAAGTATCATGGAATAATTACCCTATTTTAGCATATGTTCTGTAACCATAATTTATTGTTAAGTTTACCAAAAATATCACTAAAGGAATTCGGTAAAAATAACTGAGCTTTTATGTTTCCGTAGCGTTACAGACACAGTGATTTTTACCCTATTCAGAATTTTTACCACACTTTTTTATAAGTGCGTTGGTGCGTCTAAGGAAATAATTTTCGTTCCCTTACTTATGAACTTAACACAGAAGACGAGAATATTTATTTCTATTAACGGGACTCTTTATTTTTTGATTAACGTGTTGAGTGCAAATAATTCATATTTGTCACACTCAGAGAGAAAAATTCCAAAATCTTCTTTCTGTCAGCCCGACGACGATGTCTGTCATTCTCTAATTTATTTGCTACCGGAATTCTATTTTGCCTAGATATTTTCATGAACCAAAGTAGTATCCAAATTAATCTGATATCTCTAGGAATCAGAAGGAGAAACTTTCTGTCAAAAACCATATTGTTCGAAAGATAATAAATAAAAAGCTTCTGACCCCCATTAGAAAATTATAGATTAATACATATTTACTTTAAATATATTTACTGATGTATACATTCAATGATTTGTTGTTTCAAGGAATATTTGACTTATTAATGCGCGTATTTATCTATAAATTTTTATTTACCAATTCGTTTAATCTCTGGTCATTTATTAATTAATTCTGTGAGTTATTGACAGGCTTCTTTTCTTCCCTCTTTACTTTTGCTAGTTATATCAAGGGTCATTCTCAATCAAGTTTAGTACTGCAACGTAAACCTATACTAATATACTTTTTAATTTAAAAGAAAATATTCTTAAAAATAACCTCGCTTAAAATAATTTTTAAAAAAATCTCAAACACTCACTATATTATGAAGTAAACATATGCTGAAATTAATCATTATAATCCCGGTAGCAGAAGTCCTCAAGTACAGCAATGGGTGTTGCAGTTTTGCAGCATAATCAGTTGATGTTTTATTTCAAAATTTCCATTTGTTCTTAGAAGGCAAACAAACAAATGAGGGGAAATTATTCAAATCCCTTTATTAGACATCTCTAAACTCGTTTCTAATCAAAATTAAATAGTTGATTTAAAAATTGCAAAGAGCATGAAATAAGAGATCATTTTTTCTGCAATTTGATAACAGACTTAATTGTATAGAAATTTACTCAATTTCTTAGTATCATTGTATAAAGTTGTAAACTCACTGAACGTAATTGAAACGTAAAATTGCAAACTTGTTTTGAAACGTACACTATTATGTATAATTTTTAGGGACCTAATGAGCACACATGAAATAAAAAAGCACTGCTCATTTTAATGAGCAAATTTTGCTTCATGTATGTTAAATTAAGCCGAATGTTTACAATAACAATCTCTGACTGCATTGGTACAGCAGACGAATTTGTATTTATGAAGATAGTGTAACAAATTTACTTCGTAAATTCTGCTATCGGGTTCATAATTTTGATTTTACTACACAGCTTTTTTCAATAATTTATTTAATTTAAAATAGTACTTAAAAAACATAAATTAAAAATAAAACAAACTGTAAGGACAAAGCAATAAACCAAAACATTCCCTTTACAATTTATTTTGAATTACTCATTGTTTTAACAATTACGATATGGTACAAATTAAGCACAATTGTAAATTTTCTTGACTCTTTGGATATCACTTTTAGTCATTCCAGGCTTCTCAAAAGGCTCTAACAACACATGTTTTAACAATTACGATATGGTACAAATTAAGCACAATTGTACATTTTCTTGACTCTTTCGATATCACTTTCAGTCATTGCATGCTTCTCAAAAGGCTCTAACAATGTATGATTATTTCTAACCCTCATGGTGTCTTCACCGTTCTTGGACATAGACTTGCTGCCATAGTGCATGATGGAGTCGTAGTCGTAATCAGACTACAGGATATTTTGCTGGGGAGACAGCTTATTAGAGTTGAAAGCATCACCTAAGTAATAATTTAATTTTATGTATTAATAATTTAATATTTCTTTAATGATACAACTTATCAAACTATTGAAAGTATAAAATGTAACTGAAAAATAGGTTTTAAGTAACAAAGACTTATAAAAATTTTTAACATAACATGCTTGTAACCTATCCTTTTCTCTATAATAAGCAAAAATCAGAAAATAATTTAATTTCTTGTAAGTCTCCTTTCAAATATTATTTTTATTAAAATCATATACCCAAAACAATTGTAAAAACGTATGCAATTAAATATATATTTCCAACTAAACAGCTTAGTTAATGTACCGCAATTGTCTTAGAGAATTGTCTTGTTTGAACAAGGATTTTAAGGCTTAGCAAAAAATAATTATTATTATTAAGTATCAAGAGTGCATATATATATATATATATACAACAAAATAAATAAATACAAGAAAACACGAAGAAAGTTAAGAAAAACAATAAGTTTCATTTATTGCTCATAAGCTGCAAGTAAACAGAACTTATTAGATAAGTTCATAAGTTCAAAATGAAGATAAAACAAAGGAAAATTATAGACATATGAAAAAAGGGGGGAGGGAAATAATAATGAAAAAAAATAACAAACAACTAGAAAAAAAGGGGAAGAAATTTTTTTAAAAAATCCGGAAAATAAAATATATAATCTTTTTATCAGCCCACACGATTATATCCTCAAAAAAGAGTGCTTTCTAATATTGTATCAATAT
>NC_092210.1:54131318-54211910 GCF_043381705.1 Parasteatoda tepidariorum | reverse complement strand
AGACGATTCTGTTTTAACAATTATTTAAATAATAACATTAGTGACGTTTGCCAGCTTATAACTGTATTTAAATATATATATATATATATGCAAACATACGCTTTTGATATTTGATTTACGATAGTTGTTAATATGAGCAAAAATATTCGTATATTCGCAAAAATATTTGCTCGTGTAAGTAATCAATATCAAGTGTTTTATATTCTATATCAATCGAAGACGCGGTTTTTAGTGTAACAGGGAAGTCAAGGATCTGCGGTCAGTAAGCGGTTGGGTGACCACCTTGATCAGCCTGTGTAGGGACCGAGAAAGCGTGTTATTGTTCCTCGTTAAACTGTTCTACCGTAAATGGCTCGATTTCTCACGTAGATCGTCGGGCTACCAAAGAAAGGGAGTAATCTTCTCTGCAGAGAATCAAATTGCGATGGCATGACTTGTGATCATCCTCAGGGATGTTTCCCAGCCTGTCGCCAATAGCCCATTGTGCAGCTTTAGTGCGACGTAAATAAATTAGTTACCTACTTACCTATATCAATCAAGCATGAAGCATGTAATGTTAAGGTAGAATAATGCTTAAGAAATAGTATTCTATAAACAAATAAGTTTTGCATTGACCATTTATTTTGCAAAAGAAAAAAATTATAACCATGAAACCAAATATTCACCTTCGTTTACGTTTTCCATATACATTATCAAATACAAATCTCTATCTGATCTGTTATGTTCATGATAGAATCTTAGAGTATGTCCGAATTCGTGAATGACAGTTCCAGTAAACCAACAACGAGTACCTAGGTTTAGAGTCTGTTTGCCAGTGATTCTACCCACATCGGAATTGCACCTGTTCAGAGATCAGATTTATGGGAATCATAGGAAATATTATAATATACTTTCACAATTTCAGCATTAATTTCATAACGTACCATGTCTTTCTTTCCCAACTGTAAACTTGATTGCTGTCTTTTATAGTTCAGTTATTATTGTATATAAACTATGCATGTCTGTATTAAGAAAACATCTTAAATAACATTTTTTAGTTTAGATGATTTAGTGTGCTTTTGTTATTTAGTGACGGCAGCATTAAGTTATTAAGTGACAGCAACAATTAATACTAAATAATGACTGATTTTTCCTTATGCATTTTACGAATCATTGCTGAAACAGAAATCACACATTGCGTATCACAGCGCAATACTAAAGAAAAAGAAATCAAAATTTAGAAATTGGTCAAGATTAAAAATCATAATCGTAAAAATAAGTTTATTTGTCAAATCAAATTGAAAAGAGATTCAATTAATTCTCATTGAATAAAAATTTTTATAAAAAAAGAAAAATGAATTTTCGAGATTAGATTTGAAGTTTAGATTTATGGTGTGAAACTGAGTTGATTGTTTAATATAGCTCTGAGTTTTAGTAAGAATTTGCTTTTTGCGAATTCTGAAACACAAATTGGTGTTCAATTATTCTCGAAAGGAATTTTAATAATAACTGAGGAAACAATGATTGGATGGAGCCAAAATGGTTTTATATGATTTTATTTAAAATTAAATGAGCATTAAATTAACGTATGTTTCTTTTATTTATTTGCAAAAGTACTTAATAATACTTAATTTGCCTTCTTGTATTTAAGATGTATAAAATTGGTGATAAAAACCAGCTAAAAATAAATTTACAAAAACTGTATCAACTATGCCTGTATCAAATAAAATTACTTCGTATGCAGAAAAGTTATTATATGACAGCTGAAAGAACTATGCTTGCTCACGCATGCGCAGTTATTTCAGGACATTATCTTGATCTTAAAAAAGGGAAGTTTTTATTACACGTCTCCGGATATCCAAGTCAGTTCAACGTAGTCCTCCTCATTAGTCCTTTCAACGAACACAAGTGTTTTTGTGATATTCTTCAAAGGCTTTATTTATGGGTTCTTGGGCCTCTTGTTGATCTTCAGAAATAAAAAAGAAATGCAATTGTTGGTCTTAGAAAATGTTACACAGGTTTGAGTTACACAATGTTACACAAATTTTAATAAACACATTTTAATAATACTCTTTAGACAAATATATTGTATATTTTGTTGAAAGTTTTAAAACGCAAATATTTTTCAGAGCAAATATTGCAAATATTTTTTTAAATATTTTTAAGTTTTTGCTCACAATATTTTTTGACAACAAAATAGTGCATTTTCAAATGAAAAATGACAATATTTTGAAAATCATGATAATAGTGTATAAAACATATTTTACTCAAGAAAACCCAGGTGAGGAATTTTGCATTGAAGTTATGAAAATGTGATGTATATACACCGAAAAGCCATTACACTATGACCACCCTGCTAATAACATGTAGGACCACCTTTAGCCCTCAAAACTGCTAGCACCCGCCGCGGCATTGATTCAACAAGGTGCTGATAGGTAGTCTGAGGTGTCTGGTACCAAGCCCTCATCAACTGCTCCTGCAATTCCCTCACATTGCAAGGAAGGTAGCGTGGCAGCACAAATTTGGTTTTCCAAGTAGGACCACAAATGCTCTATTGGATTAAGGTCATGTGAATTTTGGGGGCCAAGACATGACTTGAAAGTCACTGGAATGTTCCTCGAACAAATCCATGACGATTCGACCCTTATGACATGGTGCATTATCCTGTTGGTAGCACCATCCCCCGCAGGAAAAATATTTGCCATGAATGGGTGAACCTGGTCTGCAACTATGTTCAAGTAGCTTACAGACATCAGGTATTGTTCTATGAGGATTATGGGTCCTAATGTGCCCCATGAAAACATTGTTCCTGGGCGAGAAACCATGAAAACCTGGGCGAGCCCATTGTTATAGATGGTGGGTGGTCATAATGACTCTTCGGTGTATATTTGACGTTAAGTGAAATTTAATTCAAATTTGGTTTACTCTTTGAATTGAATAGCCCACTTTTTGATTGATATCACACAACTAAATGATAAGATTTGTTTATGAATATAATGCATCACTACAATTTATTATTACTATTTTTAAAATCTGAAGGAATGTCGTCTAGAATTAAAGAAATTATTATTTACTGCGTGTTTGAGAGACAGAGAGAGAAATAGAAACTAATACTTACAAAAACAATACCTCTCATGTCGCCACCAAACAAACCAGGACTGTATAAAGCTTTTCTAGCTTCTAAAATATAAATTACAAGAATATAAGCACCAGTTTTCATTATTTAGTTTTCAATTGACCGAATAAAAAAAGAGTATGGCTCATTTTTCTTTTCCCCTTGGCTTATTTAATATTTTTCTTTATTTAGTTACGCATGCTAAATTAGCAATGTTTTCCGAGTTATATTCATTCTACCAAATAAAGCGGCGTATATTATAGGCAGGGCTTATGTAATTTTTGATGGTTATTATTTAATTCATTTAAAACATATATACTAGACATTTTCTTAGTAGCTTTAAGTAAAATTCAGCTACAGCAATTAATTAACATTTTAAATTTCTTAACATTTTACATTTACCGTTTTAATTTTTTCATGAGTCTACTTTGGGCAATTTCTAAAAATAAAGTTGTTGAAAAATTCTAATTAAATTATAAAAATAAATTTAGGAGATAAACTTATAATTTTTTTACAGTCAAGAAATTTTCTTTATCACCTAATGAAATGTTGACACAGGAATATTAATGAAATAATGCTTTATAATAACAAATAAATGAATCTAATTAGTGAATAATAATGAAAAATACTACTGAAATGGAAAAATAATTATGGTCTGCTAAAACGGATATTTCTACACTTTTGTTTTTTATTTGTGAGTTTCATTTTAGAAAGAAATAGACACTTTTTTTTTAATAAAACACCAGTTCAGAGTGTTTATTAGATATTTGTGCAAAATATTACTCTGTAACTAATCTTAGCATGCCCTAATACAATATATGCAATATTATTAATATAATAACAATATAAATACTAAATAGGAAATAAAAAATATAAAATTTATCCACTCTGAGTTGAAAAAAAAAGTATGATCGAAACTACCTGAATACGGTAAAATTTTCTGCGGGTCTATGGGAAAGCCGAAAGCTCGGTAAAAATTACCGAGGTAAAAAGCTCGGTAATTTTTACCGATGTACATTCATAATAATTTTGGCAAAATTAACAATAGAATATGGTTTTATAATATGTGATAAAATTTATATTTATTTCCTTATTCTAATAATTATCTTAAAATCACTGAATTAATATAAATAGCTATATATTACTGTAAAAATTACGTTAAAATATTCCACGGTAAATGTAATTTACGATATATTATTTTATTATACGTATTTTCCTGTACAATGAGTTTTACGGATGATACACCCAAAATGCCGATAGCTTTTACCGTAATTCGTACCAATTTTTTTTACAGTATACTTTTATCGAATTACTATAAAATCACTGAATTAATATATATATACGTAAATATTTCCGTAAGAATTACGGTATAATATTTTACGGTAAATGTAATTTATGATGAAACTTATTTTACGGCAACGGATTTTACGGATGAAGTACTCAAAGTGCTGGTACCTTATACCGTAATACACTCCAGTATTTTCTACAGTGTATTAATAATGTATGCTTTCAGAAAATACTAAAATAATAAAACACGATAATAATATTTAGGTACGGTCATTACGGCACCTCATGTTAGATTTGTAATCAATTTTCCTTTTAAAGTTAAAATAATTTAAGTTTTTTTTTATTGACATATAAAGAAAACGGTACCTTAGAGAAGAATCATTAGAAATTTCTACCAATGACATGTCGTTATGAAAATTGAGTTTTAGTTGCCTTTTTCTTTGACATTAGAATACGTTAGCTTTAAATGATGTGTATTACAAAAATATTTTTATAACGTTTTCGATCATTTCAAATTAGGTATTTCAAATAAATTTAATATTGCCTTCTCTTTCTTCAGAACTTAGTGGAATATCACCAGCTAAGGCAACGGACAGCAAACCAATTAGGAAGATACTAGTCTTCATATCTACAAGTTAAAGATGTGTTAAGCAGATTTCTTAAAAGTATAAATTTGCATAGGTAGTTTGCCTATTTTAAGTACTCTCTTATCAAACTTTGATGAGAAAAACCTGCTGCAAGAGAACAAAAAATGATTTTATCTAATATAATCCTAAATCGGCGTTTTTGCTTTTATCAGGTAAACAATATTAAGAACAGGGGGAGTAAACACATTTTGCAAATTTTATCCGATATGAGGTACATTGCGAAATATAAATTGTTAATTTTTTTATTTTATTATTTTTTTTAACTATTAACTCAAACAAATACCAATTGAAGTTTTTAAGCCTAAATAATAATAATCGAAATTCCAGCATTTTTATTTTAACCGATAGTATAGATTCTTATTATTGCCATTGTTATCCTTTCCATCTGTACGTTTTTTATTTAATAACGGATTTTTGACATAATAAAAAGACTGATGAAGGAAAATAGAGAATATGCTGAGGTTCAGAATATGAAAAATACGAATAAACTGTTAACACATAGTCAAGTATATTTATTTACTCATAGATATTCTTACCTTATCCTAGCTGATGAAGTGATTAGCCTGGTGACAAATTGATACAGTATTTCCAGACCTAAATTCCACAGAGCAAATTTTGGTTGTTCTCGTTAGGGTCTTTGCAGCTCATATCCCAAATGCTATTTTGCTATATGATTTTTAGACTACATTGCAGAATAACAGTATTTTGCTTTTTCCGTGTTCATTCTTATTATTTTTACTTAATATTACAGTATTGTTGTGATTAACTTTTTCGTAATTACTGTATTGGTGACGATTTTAAAAAAAATAAAAGATTTATGAAGAAAATTAATTTTGTAACGTCTTAATATTCAACGAATTTTTTTAAAATGATAATTTTGTTAGTAATTAAAAATTGCTCCAAAAATTTAGATTATTTTCGTCGAATCTCTTTAAATTTATAGAAGAAAAAGTAAAAGAAAAAATTTATATTTTATAAAAATGACCGTGCTAACATAAATATTTTAGTTAGGCATAAGAAATTTCATGCAATAATTGCTTATAATAAGCAAAATAATCGGTACAAGTTCAATGCGATATTTTTTGACATTATGTTCAAAACCACTTAATTTCACTCGTAATTTATTTTACCGGTTCCTCAAACCTCTGAAAGCTTAAAGCTTGCTTGATAAGTGGGAGAAATTTCATGGCCTAAATACCACTAAATTTATAAAATAATCATCTGAGTGTTTCTTGAGAAATTTTAAAAGGTCAAAAACTGAAAGTGTCTCTTTAATTATTGTTGGGTAATGTGGATTAAGCGTAAAAATTGGTGGATGTATATTTCGCATAAAATGAAAGCATTCGGATAAGCATTACGTGCTTATCCGAATGTACACTTCAAAACAGCGATAGTTCGCTTATCTAAAAAGATTGCATCAATTACTTTTTAAACTATTCCAATGGATTCTAAAGTCTTTAAGAAAATTGATTTCGCTTTTTTCATCTTTAAAATAATTCTTCGATACTATTTTGCTGTAAATTGTAGAGGTCTCGTCTGTTACAATAATAGTGAACAATCCAATTTTGATGCCGATTGATGGATTCCATAAACTCAACTAAAGGCTTAAGTGTTTAGTAGCATCTCAAGAAGCGAATTGCCTCCCTCTGCTAATTGAAATTCAGAACTCCGTATGCAGCTATCTGGTTTCGTGTCCGATTCATTAAACTGCCATGCAAAAAAAAAATTTTTTTTAATGGACCAGTGGAAGATTTTTCTCTTGTAGAAAACTAGCCATTTTGCAGCTTCTTACAGACTTTCACAATAAAATATGGCTTAAAAACACCGTTGAACTCTGGGCTCTTGGATTGAATGAGGAAGAGGATTGTGTAGGGTTGAGTGAAGAAGAGGATCTTTGCTCTTCGCTTTTATCCTCTGTGTTGTAAGGGTAAGTTTGGTAGAAGATGATGAGTTGAGTTGTTGATGATGGAAAAGTGAAAGTACAAGATGTTCATGAAGAAACTAACTAATTCAATGCAACATTTGCAGTTTTCCTAGAAATCAAATTACAAAATTTTGTACCAATACGCTTTTGGAGAGGTTGAATTGATGATATGAGGAAGTAAAGATACAAGATGATCGTAGAGGACTAATTCGTTACAAAGTTTGCAGTTTTCTGAGAATTCAGAATCAAAAATTTGGTGGTTCCAACACTCTTGAAGAGACACACATTCATCAGAGGAATACCCTTAACAAAGAACACTCTTTTCCCAAGCTAATCACAGAGTCTAACACCAATGAAATTTAAAATTTGTTACTGTATTTATTAGGGATTTGTAGTCTGGCTATTAGAACCGTCTAGTTAAAAATTTTAAAAAAAACACTAAATTCTTTAAACGATTTTCATGTTAGTCATAGCTGAGTAGACGATAAGAGGAAAGTGGGAATACCTCGATTGAGGCTCACAGTGCTTGTCTATGAATTTCAAACCTTTTGCACTCAAAGATTAGGTGGTTAACAGATTCTGAGGACTGACGATGATCACACAAAGGGGAATGCACGAGTTCAATCTTTGCATATATCGCATTTAATTGAATTGTGTTACTTCGGAGACGCGATAGTAAAATGTGGTATTTTTGGTTTGAGAGAAGTTTAATTAACAGAGTGACCAAAGGGAAAAAGTTTATGGTATTTCCAGTTGATCCAAAAGTTACTGAGTTAGCAGTTTGAGACTAAACATGCTGAATATGACAAGTCTTCTGGGGAGATAAATGGAATGACTCGAGGAGCATTGGTGGCTTGGTTGGCCAGTATTTTCGCGGTTTCGTGGGGGGGGGTGAAAACGTGTACTGACCCAGGCGATCGTAAGAGATTGGACGGTTGCAAATGATCTTTTTTTTTGTAAGAGGAGGATGCTGTGAGGGGATTTATGGCTAGCCGATATGAGAGCAGTGATTACGGATTTACTGTCCGATTAAATAACGTAATCAAGATACTCGGTGGTGAATTTTGCGATTGCTAGCCAAATCGCTAAAACTTCTCCGGTGAAAACTGAGTTAATAGGATGGATTTGAGATATATATCACATGTTGTTCCTTGAATTAATGGCCGCAATACCTGTGTTCTTATTGGATTTCGAGGCATTGGTCGCCAGAATGGTAAAATTTTTCCAAAGGGTGGGGAAGGTTTCCTGATAGAGAGAGAGGATTTCACTGGGATTTTTCGTAGTTTGATATTGAAGATCATGTACGTAACGACAAAAGTTCGGAAGATCTGTGAGAAATACCGGTATGTGGAAGGGAATAATATTGTATTTTCTTATGCCTTTTTGGTTGAAGATGTCTTGAAACTTGAGAAAAAGGTGGGGTTTCTTTTTAAGTCTAGTAAAATGGAATTTATGCGAAAGGTGATTCATTAGGGAGTGAGATCCAAGGGAGCTGACGAAGAGGAAGATCTTTGCTCCTCGCTTTTATCCTCTGTGCTGTAAGAGAGAGAGTTCAGTTTAGGTTAATGAGTTGAGTTGATGGAGAAACAATTTTGCAATTTCGATCCTCTGCAGAGGGGATGGCTCCCCTGCTTTGGTAGCCCGATAACCTGAGCTCAAAGTCGAGCATTTCACGATAGAACAGTTTAACGAGGACGGATACCACTCACCCTCGGTCCCTATTCAGGCTGCATCAAAGTGGTCACCCAACCGCTTAATGCTACGTTTGTATGTTTTTTATATGAATTATAACTAAAAGTTGTTTGCTCATTTGATTTTCTCAAAAATTATTTATTTATATGATTTTTATTTATATGACAACTATCATCGTTAATATTCATTATAATTATAAGATAAATACCCTCATCAGATTTAGTATTAATTGCACTACTAATTAATAAATCATTTGTCATGAAACTTTCATAAGGTATAATTATAACATCTTTGGAATGACGCTTGATACTAGACTTTGAACGAATAAAAATCTTAGCTTGAGATCTAGGTGGTACAATGTACTTAGATTTTGCGTATAAATTAATTACTCTATCATCTATACATAAGTTACAAATGAAATTGTTTATAGTGTCACAATTTAAAAATCTAACAGACAAAGATTATTTTTCTTAAACATTGATCTTGAAAGTTTATAGAAAAGTCATTATTCTTAAGAAAATGCGTACCTAAAATAAGAGCTTACTCGTTTGAACCTAAGCAAGGGGCAACATAGAAGATTTCTTCACAGTTACAGTCTTCAATTTTGAACCTTATTTTTACCAACTTTAAAATTTTTACAAAATTACCATTAAAATTTTCAACTTATAATTACAGATTTATAATTTTAATTTATAATTTTAATTTACAATTAAGTTGAGAAATGATCTTTTCAGAAGTAATGTTCAGAGAAGATCCACTATCAAGTAAAGCGGGACATAAAACTTTGTTTATTTTTACATTAATTCTAGGTAACTCTGCAGAATTAAATTGAACACTTTTTGAACTTAGATTTCGTGCCAAATGGGAATCCGGGAGAGAAACCTCTACCGTTGTTGCCTCTCCCGATTTTAGTTTAAATCTCTTTGTTTTTTATTACAATTATCTTCTGTATGATTTAATTTACTGCAATAATTACAAATCAATGTTTTACATACATTTTAAATATGTCCTACCTGTTCACATCTGCAACAAGAATTGTAACTGTTACTGCCAGCTCTCTTCTTTAAAGAAAAGCAATGTGCCCGTAATTATAACCAACATCAGTAAAATAAATAGAGTTGACATTTAAATTAAACGAATAGCTCCCTTCTTTGGAAAAGGAATCCTAATACATTAAAAAAACTTCATTAGAAAAAGATTTTTCCCGGAAACAGCTGCCATTGCCTGTTATCTATAATAGAAGACATTTGTAACACGGGTATTTAATTTAAAAATCAGTTTATTCAATAGAAATTCATTAAATCATTTTATTTCCTCGATTTTTTTCGACCAGTTTTTTTAATTTTTCTCTGAAATGCCTGTATTTTAATCATAACATCGTTAAGGTATTAATGAGCAGATTTATTTATTGTTTTATTTCCTTAATATTTAGATTTACACAATATTTTGATTTGTAATTGCAGCAGTTTTAATTCGGGTTGCTTATTTTCGCTTTATTTTCTTCTGACAAAGGATTATAAAGTCCCTAAAATATATAGAGGCTGAAAACCTTCATTTTGTTAGAAATAATTTAATATTTCGCAAGGAATTCAAATTTCAAGGTAGAACTAAGGAGGAAAAATGTAGAAATTATACAAAAACATAAAAGAATTGATGGGAAAATCTTTGAAGTTTATTTTCAATTGTATTAATGGAAATAAACATATGTTTCTAAGTGTTTTGAATCACGGTAATCTATTTTTGAAGTTAAAAGGTCTTTCGGGTAATAACTGATTAACTGAAAGATCGGATTATATCAGGAAACATTATCTGAAGAAAAATTGATATCGTAATGTATTCTGGCATGAATTTTTTTCTGTTATATGTCAAGCTGTGTGGTTGTTTATAAAAATTAAAATTTTTAATAAGATCAATAATGAAATATTGAAGTAGGGAGATTTGAATTTTATTCAGTTCTCTCTTAAATATTTAAGAGATGATTTTAAAATATAATATTTCAACTTTAATAAATCATTTGAAAAATTTATAATTTATCATTCTACATATCTTAACGATGATCAGTAGATACAAAGACTTTTAAATCTTAGTGAAAATCAGCTACTTCAGTCAGTTCGCTTTTTTAACTAAGTATTATTTAACTACTAATATTCTAACATTAGTATCTTGAGATTTAAAATCGTTTAGTCATAGCTCAAGACAATTTACATTATTACCAAATATATATATATATATATNCATTTCTTTTCGGCAACGGAACCCTAAATAATCAACTCTCTTTCAGCGGAACCCCAACTTTATAAGTAGTTTTTTAAGGTAATTGTGTTAGTTTTAAGTGTGTTAGTTCAATTATTTTACTTTGATTGTTTTGCTTTAAAAACGTGATAGGAAATGCTAATTCAATATTTAATAAATAAAAGTTTGTTCCTTTCTTAATTTATTCAATATATTGTTATGAAAAATATTTTTTTTTCTTTAAAAAAATGTAATTTCTTTTGTTTGCATTTTGCTTGAAATAATTTCATAAAGTCAACCGAAAAATTGAATAAGGTATGAATTATAGGTTGAATTTAAGTATAATCAGAGGTTTCAAAACCCATCACTGGTTTTAAAAAGAACTACTTCACTCTTCTTCGGAATAATATGGTTGCACGGAGCACCATTTGGGAACCACTGTTCTAGATTACTCTTAAATTTTTACCTTATTTTTACCATCATAAAACTTAAAAAATAAAAAAGAATAAACAAATATAAGAAAATGAATTTCCAACACCTGTACGATATTGCTTCGATTTTGGCGTAACATGGTCTTAAAAGCTTTTTTTTCTTCATTTGAATAGTTCAAAAAAGTTTTCGGAAAACTCTTAGAATTTTCTAAAATCCAGACGGGCAATAACCATACCGGGCATCATTTCAACTCAGCATGACAAACTCCACGGGCGTCGAACCAGTAGCCCTCCATCTCAATATTCCTTCAATTCAAAACACTAATTTCCGGAGAACTAGAATAACATCTTTTGATACCCAAAAACTCTCTCACATAAATGAAATAAAGAACAGAAAAGAACAAGAACTCTTGAAATATGCAATGGACACAAAACCCCGGCGTGGGGTAGGTCTGAAGTATCACTCCAAAACTTTTGAGCCATGAAAGACGGGACAAAAAAAATCGTAATCCTTGTCGGGCCATAATACACTTGGCTCAACATATTTGCCCCTAAAGATTTCAGATGGATAAGGAGAAATATGAATGTTATCAACTAGGCACCCCACAAATGAAAATATAAAAAGTTCAAAAAGTAGTGGTGACCCCCTGCTCGGATATGCATCAGTGAGTAGAAGATGCGGCGGAAGACTACCCCCTCCTGATTTACGAGAAGTATTCCCCCCCCCTACTCCATCCTCTCCATCCCCTTGCTGACTGTGTGACTCCTTCCATGCAGCTTTCTTGCTATACGAAACTTTTAATATCCTATTAAAATGGGTTCTCAAATAATGCTCAATGATTATTTTTAATAATGAGAATAGTAAGAATAAGAAGAAAAAAAAACCAATCAATATCCTATTAAAAAAATAAAAGTTTTCAAATACTGTTTTATGATTATTTTCAATAATAATAATGTTATTTAATAAAATAAGTTTTAAAAATAGTCCATTAAAATAAAATAAGCTTTTAAATAAGGCTGAATGATTATCTTTAATAATGGGAACAGTAATAAAAAGAAGAAAAGGCATTTAATTCCCCATTAAAAAAAGAAAAGTTTTTAAATACTGTTTTGAGATTAACTTGAATAATAATAATAATTACATTTAATATCCTTTTGAAATAAGAAAGGTTATAAAATAATGCTTAATGATTATTTTTTATAAGTAGGCTTGTTATAATAAGGAAAAAAAGGTATTTAACATCCTATTAAAAAAAGAAAAGTTTTTAAATACTGTTATAAGATTATTTTTTAATGATAATAATAATTAAATCATTTAATATTCTATTAAATTAAAATAACATTTCAAATAATGCTCAATGATTATTTTTAATAATGGGAATAGTAATAAAAGGTATAAAAGGCATTTAATACTTCATTAAAAAAAAGTAAAGTTTCCAAACACTGCTTTGAGATTATTTTTCATAATAACAATAATAATAATAAAAACAATAAAGTTATTTAATATTCCGATTAAAATAAGAATGATTTTCAAATATTTTTTTAGTGTTATTTTTAGCAATAATATAAATAATATTGTTGGTAATAATAATAATAATGTAATAATAATAATATAATAATAATAATATAATAATAATATATATATATAATAATAATAATATAATAATAATATATACATAATGGATTTAATAGTTTCTCATGTTTCCCAATCTTTGGAAATCTGTTCTAATTTAATTTCCATATTTTGATTTCTAAGATTACCGCCAAATCCACTCACTTTGTTCAAGCTGTTTCCTCTTCCCTTATTAATCAAACCATTTTGTTTACTTTATTTTCAACTTTCATTTTGAATTTAGACACTGGCAAACGCTTTTTTTTTTATTTTATAGATGCAAAATTATAGTGTGTCCATTTCTGCATATTCATTCGAGCTTTATTTACATTGCTTCATTCATACGTAGCACAAAGTATATTTTTTCCTCATCTGGATCTAACATAGTTCCCATTTCAGTTTTTGGTTGGTTTTTAGTCTTTTTCATTTTGGTTTTTAATAAAATGAGAGCGTGAACATTTTATTAGTAAAAAGTGATATTTTATTTAGCAGTTTTATTTTTTATTAAGTGATATTTTAAGTATTAAAATACTTTGGATAGAAAAAAAACATTATAATTTTCAAATCATCACTTTAGAAAGTTAGATCTGAAAACAAATAAGCAATTTTGTAAAAATCAATTTGTGCATTTATTTTTTATTATAGTTCTTTTGCAATTGTATAACTTTCGTTTGTAAAGATTTATTTAGTTATTTTGCTTGTCACGATGAGCATTTTGCTTGCCACAAATAACACTGCTTACCTCGAATATCATATGCATTAGTCACATGTAAAACGCCACAATTTATCTAAAATTTCCAATTTTCAAAATAAAATAAATCTAAAGCTATTAAAAATCATCAATAATAAAGTTGCGCTAAAATAAATAAAATTAAATTGAAATACAGAGGTCTAAAATGAAGGCAAAAATGAAACAAAATTAAATGTTTGTAAACTTTATTAAAATCAACTTTTAACAGTTGTACATTTTATTGACTCTTTCGATGTCAGCCCTGGTCATTCCTTGCTTATTGTAAGGATCGGATAGTCTCTGTCCATTTTTGGCCACCATAGTGTCTTGGCCATTCTTGGAGAAGGATTTGTTGCCGTAAATCATAATTGAGTTGTAGTCAAAAGCATTGTACAAGATGTTTTGGCTGGGAGCGAGCTTGTTGAAGTTAAACTGCATGTCTGAAAGAAAAATTATAGAGTTACAATCCAGAAGTACTCAAAGCAATAATTCCAACTGAAACAGAAAAACTATAACTAAGAGAATTTATTTCTATAGGAATGTGTATATCTAATCTTTTACATGTTGTAAAAGCAGGATGTTTTTCAAGATTTAAGTATTATTCTTCGTTATCCACTAAATAGCGTATTTGTTTGGTATTTTTTAGAAAAAAAATTGGAAATAAATGTCTAATACTACCTGATAGCTAGGAAAATATGTTTAAAAAAGCAAGAAAAAAGTAATTTAATTAACTGAATCTCATTAATGCCTATTACTGGTAACGTCATCCTCATCTGATATTACTTCTTTACTTGAAAGGAAAGGTTTAGTTTCTTGAAAAACCTTCTACTAGAAGTTGGGCATCCTAATAAAATTATAAATCCCCTGTTGTGTATTTTTAAACTAGGCAGAATAAAATATATTTACTTTATTTAAAATACATTTACTTTATTATAAAATGTATTTACTCTAGGTTTTTATTTTTAAGCATGTTTTGTTCGCATGTTATTACCTACCATGCGAACAAAACATGCTAAAAAATATTGGATGGCTTTCAACAGCTGTTTTCTACCATTATTAGTCCTTTACAGCACTTTCAAACCGCCTCAAGAGGTCACACAATCCATACTAGTTTCAGTGTAGTATGAGACCAAAACAAGAAAAACGTTGACCAAAACAGTTTTTGTTGTTGTTTTTTGTTTTCTTGAGAAGCCGCAAAATGTGTCCTCAATAGTTGAGATGAATGGAACGGACATAAAAGACTATGTATAAATACATAAATGTCGCAATGCTCTATTTAAAAAGTGAGGGAATGACACTAATAGTGAGGGAATGATATTTTATTTTAATACAAGTACAAGATATCCATAANACTAAACTATTTTATTTACTTTAGCATTATTTGTTTTTAGTATGTTAAGCTCTTCCTTATTTCTTTAAGTTTTTCCAGCAATTAAAACCAGTATAGCTAGACTAATATAGCTGACACAAGAGCACAGTAATTGTTGTTTCCTCTTAATATATTGTGTATAATATGAACAGGGAAAACTCAAGAAATTTTTTTTCTCCAGATTTGAGTGACAACCCTTTGCACTCCAATGTCTTCACTGAGGCACCAGAAACAGTCACCACTTTAAAATTAAGAAATTTTATACCTTAATAATTAGTAACCGCATTATTTCAAGAATAGATAAGAGTCGCTTCGCGACCCAGGTTCCCAACAAAATCAAAACACTAGGACTAGGACTATTTCAAGGATTTTAACATTATATAATAATACTATATTGTAAATGTTAAACGCTATAGTGCTGATAATAGATTAAACAGCATATAAAAGTAATATATATATATAATAATAATAATATAATAATAATATATACATAATGGATTTAATAGTTTCTCATGTTTCCCAATCTTTGGAAATCTGTTCTAATTTAATTTCCATATTTTGATTTCTAAGATTACCGCCAAATCCACTCACTTTGTTCAAGCTGTTTCCTCTTCCCTTATTAATCAAACCATTTTGTTTACTTTATTTTCAACTTTCATTTTGAATTTAGACACTGGCAAACGCTTTTTTTTTTATTTTATAGATGCAAAATTATAGTGTGTCCATTTCTGCATATTCATTCGAGCTTTATTTACATTGCTTCATTCATACGTAGCACAAAGTATATTTTTTCCTCATCTGGATCTAACATAGTTCCCATTTCAGTTTTTGGTTGGTTTTTAGTCTTTTTCATTTTGGTTTTTAATAAAATGAGAGCGTGAACATTTTATTAGTAAAAAGTGATATTTTATTTAGTAGTTTTATTTTTTATTAAGTGATATTTTAAATATTAAAATACTTTGGATAGAAAAAAAGAAACATTATAATTTTCAAATAATCACTTTAGAATGTTAGATATAAAAACAAATAAGCAATTTTGTTGAAATCAATTTGTGTATTTATCTTTTATTATAGTTCTTTTGCAATTGTATAACTTTATTTATTTATTATTATTATTATTATTATTATTATCATTTATTATTATTATTATCATTTATTAATATTATCATATGCATTAGTCACACCTGCATGTAGAACGCCACAATTTATGTTAAATTTCCAATTTTCACAAAAAAAAATTCTGAAACTATTAAAACTCATCAGTAATAAAATTGCTAAACAAATTAAATTTAATTAAAATATAGAGGACTAAAATGAAGGCAAAAATTAAACAAAATTAAATGTTTGTGTACTTTATTAAATTCATATTTTAACAATTGTACATTTTATTGACTCTTTCTATGTCAGCTCTGGTCATTCCTTGCTTATTGTAAGGATCGGATAGTCTCTGTCCATTTTTGGCAACCATAGTGTCTTGGCCATTCTTGGAGAATGATTTGTTGCCGTAAATCATAATTGAGTTATAGTCAAAAGCATTATACAAGATATTTTGGCTGGGAGCGAGCTTGTTGAAGTTAAACTGCATGTCTAAAAGAAAAATTATACGGTTACTATCCAGAAGTACTCAAAGCAATAAAAACCTTGACCAAAACCGTTTTTGTTGTTGTTTTCTGTTATCTTGAGAAGCCGTAAATTGTGCCCTCAATAGTTGAGGTGAATGGAATGGACATCAAAGAGTTTGTATAAATGCGTAAATGTTGGAATAATTAAGACTTTATTTGGAGAAAAAAAATTATCCATGGCAGTCTTTTGGCAGTCTCTTATCCATGCCAGACAATAAATATCACAAACTTAGAGCTAACATTTCTATACCACACTTGTTGACCTACGTACTTGTCAATGTTCGTCAATACTGTATAAAAAATTAAACATCAGCTCAAATAAATGTTCAATACATTACCTTCAATTCCAGTTCATAAATATCTAGTACAGAGAACGGATGGTATGTTTTTTCATAATCAATTATTTCTATTCCCTTGTACATACTACATTATGTTAATTCTTTTTAGTTTTGTACGATATATGTAACGGTGAATGACCCAAATCAGGAGAATGTCGACTCTCACTGGTGAATGTCAACAATCACATAGTCGCTTTGGTAAATGTCCGAAATATTTGTTATATCCAATTTTATATTAATTTATTCGTTGATATTATTATATTTATTTGATATTTTAATACTTACTGACGATAGATCAGAAGAAACATCAGTGTTTTGAGTATCGGGCAAATATATACCGGGCGATGGCACTTGACCTTAAGAAAACATCAGTGTAGGGTATACCAGGCAAATGTATGCCAGGCAGTGGCACTTAACCTTAAAAAAACATCAGTGTAGGGTATACCGGGCAAATGTATACCGGGCAGTGGCACTTAACCTTAAAAAATATCAGTGCATCGTATACCGGACAAATGTATACCGGGCAGTGGCACTTAACCTGAAAAAAACATCAGTGTAGGATATACCGGGCAGTGGCACTTCACCTTAAAAAAAATCAGTGTAGGGTATACCGGGCAGTGTCCCTGCACCTTAAAAAAACATCACTGTAGGGTATACCGAGCAAATGTATAATCGGTGAAATGTAAATGTATGGCCCGATACTCCAAACACTGATGTTTCTTCTGATCTATCGTCAGTAAGTATTGAAATATCGAATAAATGTAATTATATCCGCGAATAAATTCATATCAAATTGAATATAACAAATATTTCGGACTTTCACCAAAGCGACTATGTGATTTTCAACATTCACCGTTGAAAGTCAACAACCACCGATTTCGGTCATTCACCGTAGCACATATATATCTTCTAGCACTGTGTATATTTCTTAGCTTGAGTATGCAGTTTCCTAAGAGTTTTGTAAGCAGTCAAAATAGTAATAAACATTCAATCTAATGCAATCGGAGACGTGATAAACCAATTTTGTGATTAAATAATAAAAATTATCTATAATCAGCTCTTAACATTATTCCACTTTCTTCATTTATTTGGGTAATTTTTTTCCTTAACTTCAAAATCGTTGACTTCAGTTCAGTAACATTTAGCACAGTTAAATTAAGGTAAGTTTTTGATTTATATATTACCTTTGATTCCGAATACTATAATATGTTAGTTCTTCTGAGTATTGCGTCTCATATGACTTCTAATAGTGTTTACTTTTGTTAACTTGAATATGCAGTATCCTAAGATATTGGCGCACATTGTATTACACCGAAGAGTCATTACATTATGACCACCCTCCATCTATAACAATGAGGTCGCCCAGATTTTCATGGTTTCTTCTCGCCCAGGAACAATGTTTTCATGGGACACATTAAGATCCATAATCCTCATAGAACAATCCCTGACGTCTGTAAGCTACTTGAACATAGTTGCAGACCAGGTTCACCCATTCATGGCAACAGTTTTTCCTGCGAGGGATGGTATTTTCCAACAGGATAATGCACCATGTCATAAGGATCGAATCGTCATGGTTCGAGGAACATTCCAGTGATTTTTCAAGTCATGCCTTGGCCCCCAAATTCACTTGACCTTAATCCAATAGAGCATTTGTGGTCCTACTTGAAAAACCAAATTCGTGCTGCCACGCTACCCCCTCGCAATGTGAGGGAATTACAGGACCATTGGTGAGCGCTTGGTACCAGATACCACAGACTACCTATCAGCACCTTGTGGAATCAATTCCACGGCGGGTGCTAGCTGTCTTGAGGGCTAAATGTAGTCCTACATGTTATTAGCAGGACGGTCATAATGTAATGGCTCTTCGGTGTAGTTGATAGTGCTATAAACCAATACATTTAATCTTATATTATAAGAGATATATAAACATAATTTTAGATTAGTCATACTTGATCATAAATAATTATAGCTTGTTTCATACATTTATTAAAATGACTATGACACATTTGTGGTTCAGCATTCAATTAATGTTAAGCCTATCAGTAGATTAACAGCAATTAATTAAGAAGTTCAATTTTAATGCATTTTGTATTTCTTGGAATAATAAAGTTGTTTAAATAATTTAATTATTTTCATTCAAATTATAGGAAATCTCTTACAATTAAATTAAATACTCACTCTGGTGAACATTTTGTAGATAAATAATCAGATAATTATCTCTATCTGATCTGCTTTGCTCGTGATAAAATCCCAGGGCATGTCCTAACTCGTGGACGACTGTTCCCACGTACAAGCAACCTTGACCTAAGGATACTGGCTGTTGACCGTTCGTTTTTCCCACATGAGAATAGCACCTGTGTTTAAAATTATAATTTTAAAAAAAATATTCAAATAAAATGACAACTTTCAAAAACATAAAGTTTAATTGTTTTATATGCCCAAATGCAATGATTTTAATCTATACAATCTTAAATGTTTCAAATTTAAGTTTAACCAACAGTATGTAACCTCTTTCTGATACCGTGCAAGGTTATCAAAAGAAAATAACGAAATATCATGTTTATTTTTATTTATTATTATTTTAGTTTAATATTAACAGCTTTATTTAAATTTCATTTAAATAAACAAGATCACTTAAGGTTAAATTTAAAACTTTAACAGATTTTATTTTTGATTCAAACTATGAATTATTGTTTAAGATAAGTGTATTAAAATATTTTGACGAACAGAATGACTATTCCCAAACTTTTTTTTTCAATTAAACGAACATCTTTCTTTATCTAAAAAGAAAAGATAGACATTCAGTTGGATAAATTTTTTGAACCCTTAACAAATAAAAAATAGTATTTTTTAAAATAGAAATAGTTCATAAACTTACTTTAGTAAAAGAAAAGAGGACTATTAAATGATGTATGCCATAAAATATGTTTGTAATAAATTCACTTAGCTTATCCTTTATTCATATTATAAGAAGACAATTATAATTATTTTCAACGCGTTTCTTAATTAATTTTTTGCCCGCTTTTATGTTATTCTGTCTTTTTTATCTTTTAAATGCATCAACTGATTTTAGTTTATAAACTTTTTATCATCTAATTCTGGTCGCATGCCGACGTCGGTCATTTTCATCTACAACCCATCTACACATTGTGAATGAATACCATCATCTCACCTGATTTGATTTTCATACTTAAGCAAACTATAAAATTTTTATATTCATCCTTCATTATCCAACTCATCATTACAAGGCACTCATTATTACTCATTAAATTGTATTCATAATAACAAAGGTTACAGTTGTACCCTTGGTTAATTTAGCAATGCGTTATCCCTTTCTAATCTTGTGTCCTTTACTATTTTAATATCTCTAATCTGAATTTTTTATGCATTTGCTTTGCACTAAATAGTAAATATTTTCACTTAATTGTTCCATCACAATTGATTTAAAATTATTTTCATTGATTGTTGCTCTATTAGCGAACATACGAGAAGCGCTTCCCTATCAATTGATTTTTTGTGGCAAAACAATCTACACTGAAAGAAATATTTGGTCAAAACAACAAAAATATGAGAAAATTTACCCTGTTTCTAGATCTAGAGGAACACCAAAAAGCAATTAGGTTAAATAAGCAATAAAATATTGTTTTACGATGTGCGATGAAATTTGATAAATGTGGTAAAATTTGATAATTTTATGATGATTCCCTAAAAAATTGCATAAAAGTCATTTATTCGGTTAAATTTACTTCTCAATTTTTTTTAAACTAAATGTGTAGTAATAAGAACTATAATTTTAAGAACCAGAAGTTCTGAAAAAACGTCACCATATGAATAGAAAAATTATCAAATGAATGGTTTAAATATCGCATATTTTAGTTTTATTAACCAGAAGTATGTTTGTTTGTTTTTACCAGAAATGTCATCACTGTACAGTACGGTAATTTTACCTGAGTTTTTTTCTCTTTGTATTTAGCATTTTAATATTAGTATTAGCTCATTAGCAAATAATGCTAAAAATATCAGCCATTATCTTCAATCGTTCCTTTAGAAAGGAAAAGAATAAGATTTCTTGTCAATAGAATAAGATTTCTTCTTTTTCTTGTCAAAAGAATAAGATTTCTTCTTTTTTGGCATAAAAATTGCATTTTGCCAGTGAACTAATCACTATTTTTAATTATTTTGATTCTTCTTTAACTCGTATTTTAAATAATTAATGAAAAAATTACTGTGAAACCAAACACGTATAGATTCCAAAACATAAAATTTCATGATATCTGAATAAATCGTTCATAACGGTATTTCAACATTTTTTTTCCTTTTTTCAATTTCATTTGCTTACTAATTTAACAACATTATTTATGTAATTTCGGTTCCTTACTATTTTGTTCTACAAAAACTTGATGCAAAAATGCAATATTTAATTTTGACTATTCCTATTACGATAAAACATTGAGAAAAACGTGAATTTTCGTAATAATTCACCAATATTAAAAATTGCATAAATACTTAATAAATAAACTATACACAGGTTCATTAAATTGGACAGTAGTTGAACATTAAAAACACACTTACCCTTGCCCAGCAAAGATCTTAATGTAGTTTTGTTCGTTAGATCTGGGAACGAATCGGACGCAGGTATTTCTGTGATAATCATTTATACCTTGATTAATGACATTCTGCGCATTTCCTGTAAAAACAAATATATTATACAAATATATTAATTATATAGCTTTTTGACGTAAAACATGGTATCATTTTCTAGAAGCAATTATATGATTTTGTAGCACAGGCATCGACTATAAATAATGGTCTTCATTTATATTTAAACAGAAAATAACTAAATTAAATAAGTAATTTCTCGGCTAATTTAATGTATCTGATAATTCGTAAGTCACGCGATTTTGTAATAAAGAACAAAACTTATTTTTTAAAACTATTTTTGTTTAGATATTGAAATCTTAAGCTTTTAAAAATATATTTGTGTACTTGTATTCAAACAATTATTGATTTACGTAAATTGTTACTAATAAGGCAAAGTATGCAAACAGAATAAACGAACTGAGTTTCAACAGTATTCCTTTTTATTCTAAATAAATTATTAGAACTATGCTTTATAGAGAGAGATATCCTCTCTCCCCATTTGACATTTGAAACAAATAACAACATTTTGAAATAAATTTTTTGTCTTTTATTTTGTAACTTAAAATGTATGCACTAGTTTGCTTAGTATAGTTAAGGTATGCCCCTTGAACAGTTAAGTTTGAATTAAAGTAAATCCAAGCATTTGATTAAAAGTTATTTAAGGTTTGTCATTTTTTCACACTGTTCCCATTTTAAATATTTTTTAACTTTAAATCGTTTTTGATAATTATTAAACCAAATTATAGAAATTTATAATTAACGAATTATAGAATTTCAAATAACTCTTATTTATAGAAAATGATTAAAATCAATAAAAAATGTGATATATTTCTGTTTACATTTTATTTAATAGAATGTATTAAGTATATAAAATATTCGATAAAATAAAATAACTTATTAAAATAATAATTTCCTTCAAAACATCACAAGAAATAATATTATTTTATTTTTTATTTTATTTTTATTTATTTTTTTTAACTTTCTTTTTCTTCTTTTTTCTTGCACGCCATAATACTATAAAGAGTTTCGGATAATATCTGTAAAACAGTTACATAGAGAAAAACAATAAAATGTAACTTTTTTGAAGCAATGTTCAGGATTAGTTAGACAATCTTTGGCTTTTAAACGCTGCTTTTATAAAAATTTAAATTTTTACCTTATATAGCCAAAGTCATCTAAGACCCTTATATTTCTAATTTTGAAAAAATAATAAGTATTATAAGTATTGGTATTATAATACTTATAAGTATTATAAGTGAATATACTACCTATAAGTGAAAAAATAATAAGTATTATAAGTATTAGTATAATAATAAGTATTGGTTTTGGCCAACTTTTTCCGAATTTCACTACTGTGCATCGTATATTATATTATTTTTACAAAACAAATTTCTAAAAACAAGTTTCTTACTTAAAGATGCGTCAATGATGTAAGGAACACGTGCATTTGGCCATCTATAATGGGTTCCAACAATAGCACTTCGTTCAGCGTCCTGGAAAAATGAAATACTAATGTAATTGCATATTAGATATGCACACATTTTTTTTGTTAAAATTCACATCATTACAATATGAGCTGTGGTGGATAAGGAGATAGAGCTCTCGCCTTCCAATGAGGTGAACCGTGTTCAAACACCAGCTATGACTGGTCGATTCGAATTCCGCACCAGGCTTACAACGACCACAGTGCTGACCTAAATCATCCTCAGTGGTAGATGGATCATCGGTTAGAGTCCCCTTGCCATCAGGATAACCATGGGAGATTTTCGTGGTTTTCTTCTCTATGTAACGCAAATGTGGGTTAGCTTCATCAAAAAGTCCTCTACGAAGGCAAATTGCTCCCTATACTTGATACAGAAATCCCCTTGATACGGAGTTGAACATTGGTAGTCGTAAACCCAAAATTGGTCGGCTGTTCAACGATGGTTTTAAAAAAACATTAAATTATCTTAACAGCAAGCTAAATAAAGTTATGACTATCATATTGAATAAGCAATGTTTTTTTTTCTTTACTGAACTTAATAGTATTAAAGAATGAGAAGCAAGATATTTTTCACTATATAAATCAAAACATTGCTATCCGAATAAAGAAAGATTAACATTAGGTTAATAAATAGGCCTTGTGCTTTATCAGCTTTAGCCAAGTAGTTAGGCCGGTGTTTATAGATCGATTAGAAACATGGATATTAATATCCGACTTTTTTCTTTTTTTGGATCAGGGCTCAGGTCCTAGTCAAATAAAGAACTCTACATCAGGAGGATTAGATACAAAGGAGAAGGATTAAATCTAGGAAATTATTGTAATATTTTTGGTCTATAAAACAGAACTTAATAAATTGAAAGTGACCGATTTTCCAGGCTGTTAAGACTATGTCACCAAATTTGCTAAATCAATTAATTCAATACTGTTCCAGTCTTCGTGAGAGTGCTTATAATATCAGTAATTCAATAATTTAAAGCTTATAATATTAATAATTTAACGCTTTAATGTCGATGCTGTAAATTCGATGTATTGTGATGTAGATTCGATTTATTATTTGATCTTGTAATGTTACATGAATAAAACGAAACAACGGGTAAAAACACAAATATTATCACACAAGCAGATGTTACTATGCTTTCCATGAAACTACTATGAAAAACCTCATTTTATAAGTCGAAATTCAGAATTTAAAATGAAAATAGAAAAATGCAAAAGGAAATAACGTAAAATAATAACTTAAGGTTGTAATTTGTTTGTAATTTCCTTCGTCATCATCTCTGTGTTTTTTTCTTTTATCTATGTTTGGAATACGAAAATAATTCCCTGTTGATTCGAAACTAAAACTAGTCTGTCTATGTAACTTTATTTGTCCTTTTTTGCGTTGTTTTCGAGACTTTAATACTTAATTGCATTCATAAAAGTATCTTAAAATCTATCCCGTTAAATAAAACTAATGATTTTACTTATTTTACCTATTTCAGCACGCTTTCTCTTTTTGCAACTAATGACAAAGTTTATCATAAACTTGAAATAGCTGTTTTTTCAAAATGTATTTTGCATAAATTTTATTAAAATCTTTCCTTTTTAAGTTTTATGAATACTAAGTCCAATATGCCTCAATAATCATAAGTGATTTGAAAAATTCATTAAAAAAATGGAGAAAAAAAATATGCACGGCTTATTCTATTTTGCGAAGGAAACTTGAATTCTTATCACTACATTTCAAAAGAAGTTGCAAAGTAGAGCAACAGATGGAGCGCAGGCCATGGAAAACAATAAAACAATGTTTTCAAAATAACCAGCAATTGTAAACAAAAAAAGGCGTGATGTAGTCAGAGGACAAAATTTGCAGACATTTGCGCTGATATTTCTGACATGCAGTAGGTAGAAAGATTAGAGAATATCTCGCTTCATCAGTAAGTATTATTGTTTTAGCCAGCAGAAGTGCAATTTTTTGATGAAATTTATGACTAGTTTTAAAATTTGTCAGCAGAATGCGCAAACCTTTCATTTATATTTTATTTATTTATTTTGTACATTTTTACTGATTGCTTGATATTTTTTGCACATGATATCAAATCCTTTTTTATTTTCAAATCCGAGTAGAAAATAGTTTTTGCAATGTCCTGAAGAAAAATGTTTCGTTTATTAAACTATTTATTAGCAATTAATTAATTGATCCTATCCCAATATTTTAATAAATTAAGTTGAAAAAATAATTTTTTTTAATCTGGTGGCATTGGAATATTTCAAATTGCTCTCCAAAGTTAGAAAAATTTTCAACTTTTTTTAAAAATTAAAGGCAAAAATTTTTATTCCCGAAATTTTAATTCTTGAAATTGCACTAAAGTATAGAAAAATTATGAATTTGAAAATGATTCTTCAAAGCTATTAAATTAAAAATTAAAGATTTTAGTCTTCTAAATCAACTCTTCAAAACTTGTATGAAGTTTGAAAATATTTTTCAAAGTGGTTTAGGGCATGTTATTAAATATCTATAAAGTGAGAAAAATATTTTAGCGAAACATTTTCATTCCGTTTATAAAAATAGATACAAATATCTATAGAAAATTCAATGTATATATTTTTCTATATAAATACTTACAAACGGTCCATCGATTCCAGCCATATCACCATCATATAAATCAGGATTTTGGAGTGCTAATCGAGCTTCTAAAATTGTACAAACAAACAAAAAAGTTACAAAAATACACCTAAAAATATCAATACTGTAAAAACTATAAATACTGCATTGAAAACACATTTATATAGGGAACATTTTCTTTATAATATTGTTGTTGCTGTTATTTCTAATGCCACTAACCATTATCAGCAACCCTGATTGGTCAAATCAAGTGAATTTTAAGGCAAAGGGCGCGCTTCTTGTTTTTCAGGACTGTAATCTATGGCTATGAATACGACTTCATTCATACATACATTACAGCCCGTTTATAGGGTGGAACCATTTATGCATTCATTCATTCATAGATCGTAATTTTGACCTAAACCAGAGAACGGTCAATCCCCAATTTAGTACCTCCAGAGGTATTTATTTGTTATAGGAACAATAACAGTTCATAGAGATTTAAAAAATAAAATATAGTTATCCTTATCACACAACTAAAAACATGCATATCCATTTCAACGGCGAACAATAAATCATTCAATCAAATCAGAACTATTCAGAAATATCAACAAACTCTCAATTGCAAACTCAACTTCTGGTGATAAGACAAGCGCATTAACAATCTGGGTTATCGAAAGTAAAAGTAATTCTTGTTTTATTTGAATGAGGGAGAATTTGGTGTAAGATTATTCTATTATAGGTGTTTCGATTTAAATGACATTTTTTAAATATGTAAGCACCCGATTACCAGGAATAAAGAGTTTTTTTAAGTATCAGAGTTGAATAGAAATTATTACCTGATTGACTGGTTGATAAGTTGAAAATTCTCCTAGAAAATTTAATGTTTGACATTCAGATGCTCTGAAATGTTTTCCTGTGAATTTTTAATTTTTTACAGTTTTCCCATTATTAAATTAACCTAATGTGATTATTAGGTTAATAATTTCATGGTTTCAATTTTGTTCATTTCATTTAAAAAGTCGTTTTACATCATTTTCATTAAAGGAAAATTAGTGATAACGGACTAAGGGAAAGAAAATGTTTGCTTCGTTAATAGTAATTTAGCATTCAACTTCTATTCTCTACCATGATCTTGAGGTTTGGTATAATCACGATCGTTTTTGTGATCGAATCCGTTTTTGTGAATCCTGAGCTCGAATACAAACACGGCCGTGGCAAAAAAAAAGTTTCACTGCGACGTTTATGGAACGAAAGAATATGTTTATATTTCTCTTCAACTTTTGATAAAATGTGATTTCTTTCAATTTTATAATTTAATCTGTATATTTTATTTTTTCCATATATTTTTCATATCTAGCAAACACGTTTAACTTGTTGCGATATTTTTATGTGATATAACAAGTTTTTTAAGCTTCAATTGGTTCCATTTTAAAATCATGGCTTTCGGGATTAGATCAATTGCAATTTACCATATACAGTAGCTTCTAAATACGCGATGTCTTTTTCAGAAAACTAATTGCATTGTTCTTGCATCTAACTATCATAATATTATAATGTTATTCAAATACTATTAACGATTCTCCTATACCAAGTACTGCTAAATCCAGGTCAGACTGTAAAAAATGTCAGATCAAATTACGGTAAAAAGTATTGGCACTTGGATTGCCAGTGCTTTTTAGCGTAAAATCCATTTTTACTGGAACATGTTAAGGAACAAAGAATCTGACGTAACGTAAATTTTAAAGTAATAATTACCGTAAGATCACTGAATTACTGTAATTAAACCAATATTACTGTAAAAATAACGTTACAAATGAATTTTAAGGTAAAAACAAATTTCACGATAAAAATTAATTTTACGAAAGATGCACCCAAAGTTCTAGTACTAAAATTTGATCCGAAGTTTTTTACAGCGCAGTCTACTGTATATCTGGGTAAATTGAAAGAGGCAAATTAATTTTTTTATTAATTTTTAGAATTAACCCTATATTTTATTTAAAATAATAGTTTCATCCTTTACATGTAGTCAAGTGGTTCCGATATTTTTAGATATCGGACCCTCAGTATCGGATACATAGGCAAGATAGAAAATTTCAAAAAAAAGAAACGAAGTTCAAAATGATGCCTTATTCCGATTAGCCACTTCTATCTTTACATCAAATAATCAATGAAACGAAAATTTTAAAAATAAATTTCATATATAACAAATTATGACAAATTATATGCATAAAAAATGAAATAAAAGGAAATAATTACTTGCCTTCAGCTTGCTCAGGGCTCAGCTGAACGTCAGCAAGAGCAATGGCTAACAAGCCAGTTAGAATAACAGCAAATTTCATTATTCAACTTGCGATTGTTTTTTAGGAAATATTCCTATATTTTATTAAAGAAAATTTCTGCTTATAAATGCTTTTTTTATCGCAAAAAAATCATTTTCCGTTGGGACAGAAACCATATGTCAAAGATTAAGAAATTGATATCAAAGGTGAAATCAAAAACTAGATCATATAATTTAAAATATGGAGAAAAAAACATTTAAGTAAATATCATAAAAACATAAGTTCCGGGAAGACTTAGATTCAGTAACGTTATTGTAAACAACATTCAATGTAATTTTGAGCTTTTTTTTTAGAATCTAGAGAGCTCCAAAAAATCCTAACACTGATTACATTTTGATGGAACCAGTGAGTCTTCGTTGTAGTGCTAACAATTATGCAATTCAAAATAATGCTATGCAAATCAAAAGAAATGCTTAAAAAAAATGCTTAAAATAATGCTAATTTATTAAGTTTCAAAATCAGCTAAGCTTTTAATATGCTTCTCCTACGTCGTTACTAATTTACATTTCTGACTTTATTAATTATATAACATCATTTCTCTAATAACTTATTACAATAAAGATTTGTTAATTATATAAAAATATTTGAGGTCTTTAAAACTTTCCATAGTCAATTTCATTCGAACTCAAAATTCCAAATTTCAATTGTTTCTAAAAACAGAAAATAAATACCACACTTAGAACAAAGCTCATTTTGAAATTTAAAATAAAAACAAGGCTATTTTTCCATAGAATCCCTGAAAATAATCTGTTTTACTCTTAAAAACAAAACTTTAAATGAAAAACAATGGCTCAACAATGCATTAAATAGATACATATTAAATAAGCGGAAATTTTAACTTGATATAAAGCTAAACTAAAGTTTCCTATAACTAAAATTTAACGAATTATTTAAATACGGGCACAATCCGTATATCCGTAACGAGTCCGTAATTTTTATAGTAATATTTTCTAATTACAGTGGTTTAGTGGTTTTGGCGTATATATTTATTATTGTAAGAATTTCGGTATAAAAAGATTTTTCGTTTTGTAAAATTTTATTGATAAAATGGATTTTACTGTAAAAAGTATCAGCTTTCAGGGTTCCAATATTTGTTACCGGAAATTTATCCGAAGTTTTTTACAGTTCAAAAAATAAACTGTTATTTTACTATAATTACAGACAGTGATTTTGTAACAATGAAGATTTAGCTTCATAGTAAATATTATTTTATTCGTTTTTTTTGTCCCTCTCAACATTATTTAGTTCAATTTCAAAATGTCTTAAAATGTCTATCGGGATGTATTTCTATTACAATTTTTGAAACTCTTAAAAATATGTAAAATAAATGTATCTCCACTTATCTCATTAGCTCAGAATTTCTCATTTGCAGAAATATACAATCTCAAAACAAACTAAAAAATTCAAATTCTAAAAGTTTATAAACTATTTATTTTTTTAAAAAAAATACTCTGCATACAAACTAGTTATTAAATATTTTCTTCTGTTATTAAAAACAAATTTTGAAGGAATAAAACTTTATTTAATTTTGAAATAGCTAAATCGGCTATACAATGAGAATCTCATCAAACAGCTGTTGTCGGATCATTCTTCATGTTAGAAATCTGATAACTGTAAAGAAGAAGAAAAATAATCACTAAGAAAAAGCAACTATTACATTTTATTTAAACGCTTTATTAATTTTTTTATTAAAAAATACTCTTTTACTAAAAAAAAATTAAAATGTAATAAAATTAAAAGTGTTTTATATAGGTCAAAATAAAATTATGAAAAGTATTTAATGCAAAAATTGTTTTGACTTACCAAAAAATTTAATAAATTACATCAGCTGATTTTTAAGATATCAAAAGTAATTACTGATTTTTAAAAAAAACTTCATTCTTATACCCATAAATAAAGAAGTTTTGCATAACATTCAAAGTATATCCTAATGGGGAAAACATTGTTTTTATCACTTTCAAACATTATACAACATATTATTTTCCCTTTTTTTCTAAAAAAATCAAATTTATCAGAATATGCTGAAATTTACCATATTTTCTGCTTGTATGGGAACACCAAAAAGTACGATAATTTTTACCGTTACACTTTGGTTATGATTTTTGTGGAAAGTAAAAATAAAATATGGTTTTATTACCATGGTTCTTTAGTTATAAGTTTGATAGTTTTACCAACCTGAAAGAAAATTTGAAATGATTTTAATATGATATATATGTTTGAAAATTCAAATCATAAAGATTCAAATTGAAAATTAATTCTTTGCGAAAGGAAGAAAGGTAGTCAGACACACACGAAGAAAGAATGGAAAATGTGACGGTAGTAAAAATAGACAAATAATCAAAGAAATCTCGTTATTAGTTTAAATGTTAAAATTGAGTCACCTAATTAAAATATTTCAAAAAAATTGCTATGAAAAGATTATATTTGGCTTTGATTCTGTTCCAGAGAAGGAAAAATTGCTTACTTTTTGGTACCCTTTCGGGGTTTTTTATAAAAAAAAACAGCAAAATTTTAAAATTTAATAATTTATAAGCAAATTCAAAATATTTAAAAATGGCAAAAGTTATTTTTTCTTATTCGTGAGATTGCGTGGCAGCAAAAATGATAATTTTATGACGAATTAATTTTCTCTCTATGCATAAAATTCGGAAAAATATTTAAAATAAACTATCTAATTACTCAAAAACTAATTCAAAATTTAAACAAAGTGTAACGACTTACTCATTTTCCAACTTAGGGTGACAGCAGAAAGCTCACAATGTCCCTGCTGACAGTTTATAAACTTTTGATAACTGACATCTACATTTCTTGAAAATGAGTTATAAATTATAAATCTAAAAGAAAGTTTATAAACTCAAGTTAAATTCTAAACTTAAATACGTAGCATGAAATATAACTCTGTCACACATTCTAATGGTATTAATGGTTTTTCCTATATATGTTCTATTTTTTTCCTATTAAGCATTTATATGGTGCAAAAAGTCATTTTTGAGTAATTGGCTTTATATTTAAGTGTCTACCATTCAAATGGCATCCTATCGTTAATAGCCATGTAAAACTTTCATAAACATACAAATTCAGAAACGTTTCAAACGCCCAACATGTCTCTACTCTTTTAAAAACACTCTACTTGCTTTAGTATTTCATAACATTGTTAAAACATATAAAGTGTGTTAAAGAATAACATAAATCGATCACAAAATTCTATGTTAGCTCCACACTATATTTATTAATTTGCTTGATTCACTAAATATTTAATTTAATAAATTATTTTAATTCAAACAATTATTATTAGTTGGTCCTGTTATTAATCGATACAGTTACTATATTACCGTGAAATTAATCTTTCTAGAACTTTCACGATGCTTTGACTCAACTTTAATGATTTAATTTATTACTTTATTACACCTACAGCAAGTTTACATTCTTATATCATATCAAGGTTCAGTGGTAATATGAATTTTCTGAGAGCATGCTGCGAACTTAAGAAAATGAATGAAATATACGTAAAAAGGCGTATGCAAATGTTTTACTAAGTATAACGCTTCATATTATACCTACGGAGGTATTGAATTGGAGATTCATCGTTCTCTGGTTCAGGTCAAAATTACGATCTGCGGATAAATGAATAGGTCAGTCCTATGCACGGCTGTGACGTGTGTTTGGCTAAAGTCGTATTCTTGACCGTAGATGGCTCCACTGAAAAACAAGAAATCGACCCTCTACTTTAAATTCTCTTGGTTTCACCAAGAAGGCTTGCTGATATAGAGAAGTAGCATTAGAAACAGCAACAACAACGCGCTTTGCTTTGACACTTAATTTCCATGGGTAGTTACTTATTTTGGAGATTTATATATATTCAGTATACATAACAGCATATGATTCAATTGTCATTTAGTAAATATAAAAAATACAAAAAATACTTAGGTGAAAAGTACCAGCACATAGGAAATCTGTATTTTTCACTGTAAATTTATTATTAACCGAAAAAAATTATGCCGGATAAAAACAACAAAAGATCATGGCGTAAAGTTTTTCTGTCATCAGCAGAATTTGAACCTAACTGAAATGATATCTATATATATATTTATATTTCTCGTGAATTTTTTCAAAAATGTCAATTATTTTCATTAAGTTTTTTCTGAATTCTTAATCTACAGAGTTAATTCTGATCAAAATATGCTACAATACACATTTTAGGTTTTATTATCTATAATTACAGATTTACGAAAAAGAAATGTTTTGAGAAATAGCCTTAACTAAAAGTTTGTTTCTTTTTACCTATCTTGTTTACAGAAAACTACTCCCAATGTTTTTTGCCAATACCTCTTCAGAAGTTAACTTGTTGAACTTTTTTCTGACGGAGGAGAACTGGAGAATCCTTTAAGCCCTGAAGAAAGCTTTTTTTTTTCTCAGCCATGACATCTCTAAGGCTTTCTTTCACAAACAATTATTTTCTTTTATCCCATTCTTCCGATTTTTTTACTTACTTTTCTGAGATAAGAGCAATTCTATAACCATTCCATTGATGTGCTTAAAACAATTTCTATAAATTTTAGTTGGAAAATTTTTGTTCCCATAGTTTCGAGATACATTTTCAACGAAAAATGTTATATTAGTTTTCAACAAGTTAATTGAGGAGTTCAGTCGATGAAGGTTTTATGAGACGTTCTTGAAGAAACAAAAAGCGAATTATCAAAGAAGTATCTCATTTTAGTCTTAATAAACCACGGAGTCTACTTAAAATTATGAACCCAATTAATAAAATTAGTGTTTAACGAAATATAAATTAGACATGAATATTCTACCATCTAATGAAAAGATGAAGATTAAAAGTTTTAATAGAAATTTAATCCAATAGAAGGGAAAGCAAAGTTTAAGAAAATAGGCAGTAATTTCGTTTCACTGCCAGTTATGAGAAGATAGTAAGTTATGAGTAAGAGCTCCTAATCTAATGCTATGTAACTTTCTATTTTAAAGTTATGCTGAGGAAGATGTTTACCAACAACTCTAGCCGATCGTTAAGGTGCATTTCGTAAAACAAGGCATGCTTTTCTTGCGTGGGTTTAATTGCTCACCACTTAGTAGATTTTTGCCATGCCGCAATAGGGGGCACATTTAACATTTATAACTTGTGGGGAAAAAATGGCCTCTTTCTTCCATTAGTGTGTTGAAGAACTTATACTTCTTACAAATTAAATTAAATTAAATCCATATTTATGAATAACCCTGTATACAAAAAACTTAAATTATCTTCTCAAGTCTTGCACTTTCGGATGTCTCAGTGAATGAAGTTATTAAGCGACAGTTCTTGAGTGTTTTCGGAGTAGCAAAATTATAGTGCAATTTGGTAGCAGTATGAAGTTGCACTTATCCCTAGAATTAAAATTCAAATGCCAAGAGTGAATTAGAAGAAAATTATCTTCTCAAGTCTTGCACTCAGTCTTGCACTATCTCAGTGAATGAAGGTATTAAGTGACAGTTTTTAAGTGTTTTCGGAGTAGCAGAATTATAGTGCATTTTGGTAGCAGTATGAAATTGCATTTATCCATTGGATTAAAATTCAAATGCCAAGAGTGAAAAATCTATAACGCAAACATCTTAAATGAGTGTTAAGTATTTGAAGATTTCTTCGATGTAAAGATTGTGTATAAGAAATAAAAGCAAGGCATTATCTTTATTTTATGCTATCAATGTGCAAAATTTGAAACTAGATTACTCAAGTTCAATGAAATGTCATTTAACCACCAGACCTTTCACTCTCTCAGATCCCTAATCCACTCTGCTCATTTCTATTAACATATTGTGGTGATTGCAGAGCTGAAAAATAAAACTTTTTTCTCAAAAGTTAGATTTAAACAGAAAATATTTCATTCTTACATGATCTCATGCTTGTGAGATACCAAAAAATTCTTGAGAATGCTTCAAAAGCCATTTAATACAGAAAATGCAAACGGATCATTTTCAAAGAAGTTGCACATTTTAGGTCCCATGATTTTAAGTAATTTTAATAAATGAAATAAGATTCCAAATACCACTTTTAAGCATTTAATTAAATTACGCTATATTTTTAGTAAATGTAAATACATGGAAATTAGCATTTCAAAAAAAATATCTGAGTAATACGAAGGTAATCAAAAATAAATCTTAAGTCGTTTTGGAGAAATCTTCAGAGGAAGCAATTGGCCCACATTGGGCTGTCTGGCCAACTATGATGATGCAATACTTTCTTATTACATCAGATACAGCTATTTTTGCTTCTTATTTTACTGCAATTAAATCAACTGTTAACTGTAAATAATTTTAATTTATCTAGTTGTGAAAATTGTGTTGTATCTAATTTACTGCAAAACATATCTAAAGTACAGCTTTAACATTACCTTTGAGTAAATATCAAGTATTTTATGTATGACTAAAACTTCTCTAACTCTTTAATCTTAGTTATCGTATTAAATCATTTTTGTTGAATTGGTAAAAATGGGTCCCATGGCTACCTGGGTGGTCTATTTTTAGATAAGGTAGTCATTTTAATTTTTTTTTATTTTATTCGATATATATTCAAAGAAAATAAAGCTTTGACAAGGTAAAATGGCTTATTTTCATTTTTACCATCTACTAACATAATTTTTATTTTTTTAATGTTCATTTGATTTTTTATGTAAATATCAAATTCCCGTTTTCTGTTTTGTTTAAACATTTCTTCTTTTCAATTGAAGGCGTTCAAGTAAATTGACTAATTTGCAGTGCATGAACATTTAGAGTTTAACTGTACTAATAACTTCCCTTCTGATACCTTTTTTACTGATCTGTTACCAAAAATTTATTAGTATTTATTTTCTTACAAAATTCAGAAAACAGCAGCTTAAGTGGTTCACTGTGTAAATTTTACTGGAATGTAGGCTGCATAATTTTTAAGTAGCATTTTATATTTAAATTCTTTTGAACATTGGTAACAGAATAATGAGAACATTATTCAGATATTTGCTGAGGTTTCATTTTTTTTTTAATTTTATGTTCCGAATTAAAGAGGACTTTGTTGTTGAAGTTTTATTGACAATAATTATTCCAATTGGAGCTGAAATTTAATGTGAATATTTTGCAAATGATAATTCGAATCTTTGAGAAAACTGTTCTTAAATGCCTCTTTATTTTAAAAATGACCCAAATATATTTCTGCGCTTAGTAAAGTTTATATTTCCGGTACTAAAAAACATTTTTAACAACTTTAGAATTAAAACCTTCTGACCTGTTTAGTCAAAGAAAACCGTTTCTACACCAAGAAATCAACCACAACGTAAAAAATTTGATTTTACTAATAAACAAACAAAGTTTTACCTTTTGATTTCACAAATCCTATACTTAGCACTTCATACGGATCAAAATGTAATAAGTAATAATTAATTAAGATTTAATTGCTTAGCGTTACTATCCCAGATAGTAGGCAACTTCACTGCAAATGTTGTATTTTCATTTTCATTTGGTTGGAGCTAAAATATTATCTAATTCATCCTTTTTTAAGCTTAGTAGATATATCAGTATGCCAAACGTGTTTCTTTAAAGATAGGTTAAAGGCATGCAAAAATCTGGACAAGAAAAATCTCATTTTCAGCTTATATAATAAACTTTGTTGCTACATTTTTTCTCATTCTAGCTTTGTTTAGACTTTCAAAGTCAATATTTTGATCATGTTGAAATCCTAATGATCAGCCCAACCTTTGCATTAAATGTGTTAAAGAAACCATATCAATACCTTCGTAAATAAATCTTATTTCAATTCTAATCATAAAATATAAAATAAACCTTAAGAAGGTGAATTTATCATCGATTTCAAAAAGCTTTTCACTCTTGACTTAAGAATGAATAATTCATTCTCAATTTCAAAACGTTTTTCAAGCCTTATTTTTGTAAATTCAGATTCAAATTCGATTTAAAAAGGTTGTTTAATCAAGCTTAATGCTAGCCTCTTAGTGAGCAAGTTAGCATAGTTAAATTTAATATTGTTTCAAGTTTTCATGGTTTATTTGCTAATCACTTCTAAGCCTTGTTGGGCTTAGTGCTAAGGGTTGTTGCTGATTCTAAAATCAACCTTATAATGCTATCTGGGAATAAAAGTAGTTCTAATTGGCTTGTCCGAGTTTCTAAAATGGGACCAAATGTCAAATATCCTTTTATTTGAAGTTTGTATTGCATTCCAAGTGTTTATTTCTTATTTTCGTTCGAACAAGAAAGTAAATTTTGTGGCAAAAAAGTTGGACAATATGAAGAAAAAAATATTTTGACCGAAGCATAAAAAAACATTTTAAACTTCAAAACTTTATTTTTAGCGTAAACACAACATTTACAGCGGCAAATACATATTGATTATTGCTTTTAAAACCAAATTTTAAATTAACGGCAGTTGTACATTTTCCTCACACGCTCAATATCAGCTCTAGTCATGCCTCTCTTGTTGAATGGATCAAGCAACTTCTGTCCGTTTTTGGCTCTCATGGTATCTTGTCCGTTGCTGGAGAAAGATTTGTTACCATAGATCATAATGGAGTTGTAGTCAAAAGCATTGTACAAGATATTCTGGTTTGGAGACAGCTTGAAGAATTGACCACGCATACCTAAACAAATTGAAAGTTATAGTATAACTATCTTGAATTGTAAAAGTCCAATCAAATTATGATCTAATAAAACAAGCTCAATTTTTATATGCATTATCACAATTCTATCTATGCATTACCACAATTCTGCAGCTGATGAATTAAGGTTTAACAGAATACCTTAAAATGGTCTAAAATTGTTTCATTTATTAATTACTCATACAAGTTATTCCATGATCACCGGCTCTAATATATATTTTTAGAATCTTTGTGAAAAAAACAGTGAGTAAAGCTCAAATTAAGGAACATAAATGAATATACGATAATTCTGTTCAAAAAATGAGATTCTGCATAAGAGTATAAACACCAAATGATGCGAGCGAAGTAAAGAGATGAGGACGAGCGAAGAGGTTTAACTAAGGGCACTTGCATTTTCTTCTGGTAAAATCTTTCAGCATCGTTCTTCATCAATCAAACTTGATTTTTAGGATCATTCTATATTTTTGAAAATTCTAAAAATGCAGTTAATTGTCCTTCTAGTAGTAGTTTCTCAATATTTTGAAGTCTATTCTAATTTAATCTGTTTCACCCTGGGGCTCCTACCAAGTCCCTGCCGACCTCCTTCACCTTCTTATCACCCTTTTTATTATCTTGCTCAAACTCGTTCATCCTTCGCTGTTTGTCAAGCCAATTGACACGTGTTTGCTTCTTTAATTCTCTACCATTATTTAGTATTTACACTCTGAGTAATGTTCTAGAGCCGAAACAAGAGTATGTTCATTTTTGTACTTTCATTTGTGCTTTATTCGCATTTTTATTTATTTTTTTTCTCAAGCATAGCACGAAATAAGTATAAAACATCCTTTTTGAATGAACACTACTGTTTGCAAATTAATAAATTAATGTTTCAAAATTTTGATGAGGAAAACGGAAAAAAAGTTATCAAATTTCAAAGAATCAATACCAAATTAATACTCAAAGAAAGGTGTGAATGAAGGCATCAAAACTTGTTTGATTGCTGAAGGCAACTGAGAGGAGTTAAATGGCAATTATGAAAAACTTTGTCAAGTTTAATGAAAGATTTGATTTTAAGAATTTCAATAAGGGAATTTTTTTTTCTCTTTCTTAAATACCAAATAGTGGCCACTGAAATGCATACTCCATTTTATATTATTAGTCTAGAGATTATTAAATAAAGAATTTTTGTAATAATTACTTACTTTGGTGAACATTATTGAGGTAAATCATCAAGTATTGATCTCTATCTGATCTGCTCTGTTCGTGATAGAATCCAATAGCGTGTCCGAACTCGTGAATAACTGTGCCAACATACAAGCAACCTTGACCTAGAGAAAGGGGTTGGGCACCACCAGTTCTTCCAATGTGAGAGTAGCACCTAACGAATCAATTTTAAAGAGTTAAAAACTGTCATAATAGCCAATCTACAAAGAGAAGTAAAAAGCATGGACTAAACTATCATGAAATTGTAAAATTTACCATGTGTTTGGCTTTATGAAAATATCAAAATATTCGGTAATTTTGAATGAATTGCTTTGGCAATGATTTTAGTAAAATTAACATTTAAATACAGCTATGTAATATTTGACAAAATTAAGTAAATGTGGTAAAATTTGGTAATTTTAATGTGATACTTTAGAACATGGCATAAAAACAATTTAGCACTGTATAACTAACAGCAGGATCGTATTTTATTCATTTTAGTTCAGTTTCGTTCGGTTTATATATATACAGTCGGACCCCGATTTAACGAACCCCTATTTAACGAATTTCGCGATTTAACGAATTTTTTTTCAACCCCAGCAAAAACAGAATCAAAAATCCCTAATTAACGAATAATTAACCCCGAATTAACGAATTATTTCAGCATCCGGAAAAAATATTTTTCATTAATTTTGATCAGAAAAATATTGCATTTTTTTGTAATTGGCGGATTCTAAAGGGAAAAAAATCTTTCCTGGGTGGAATAAAATAGAATAAAAAGTGCATATTCGTCTCAAACAAAAGAAAAGTCCGCAACTGGGAAAAACACAATTCGTCGTGTGTAGGTGAGCATTACACTTGTAAGGCCATTTTCCGGGGGTTTGTCACGTGGACTATGAGTCAAAAAGGAAATTCCTTTCTTATCTTAGATAGTCGTTTATAACTAGTCATTTTTAATAATACATATGTACAAGAAAAAAAAATTTTTGAACCCCGATTTAACGAATAAAATTTCCGGTCCCGATGAATTCGTTAAATCGAGGTCCGACTGTATTTTGTTTTGTTTTGTTTCATTTATTTTTCACTTTTTATTTCAAATATTTAAATTACTATATTAAGAGTTTCTAACTAAAAAATTAATTTATCATGATACTTTAGAATTAATTCGGTAAAATTTCCATTTCAGCTATTTATTGTTTACAAAATGCGTGATAATAAGAACTATAATTTTAAAAACCAGATTTTACTGTAAATGTTTATCATATGAACGGAAAAATTACCAAATGAATGGTTTAAATAGCATACATTTTGGTTTGATAAACGAGAATTATGTTGTTGTTGTTTTATTACTCGAAATGTTATTACCAATACCGTAATTTTTATCCGAATTTTTTTTCTTAAAGTAGTTGAAAAGAGCTAGATTGAAAAGGGCAAAAATAGTGCATAATAAACAAAATTATGTAATATTTTCGCTTCTGTAATGTAAAACTTCTTTAATGTCGAACCCACAAGTAAATGAGAAACATAGATGCACAGGAAGAAATTTTAAACAAGTTATTAAGCTTATCGTTAAAAAACGTTTTTGCAATTTTCTCATACATTTGTGTGTTTCTCTTTTGAATTCTAATCTCTGTCACTGCTGAACGTTATTCATCATTGATCCGGAATACTATGTTTTTCATTGTTTGCTCTCTTATCACGTTCTTTAGCATATATGTGTGGCACAGAGGTTTCTACACTTGGATTGTATTCAGATATTAACTGAATAGGTGAGACAGTTTTTAGTTTCCAGATGCAGTACTTTTTTAAGTTAGAAATTAGATTTTATTTTTAATGATATTGCAATTTTTCCATTAAATGCATTCATATTTTTACTACTTCAATAATCGATATACACTTCCCCTTAATTTCCAAGAAATTTTTTTAAAATAGAATTAGAAGCTTTACCCTTGTCCAGCAAATATTCTGATGAAGTTGTTCTCATTTGTTCTTTGCTTGAATTTAAGACAGGTATTTCTGTGATAGTCAGCAATTCCTTGTTGGATCAAGTTTGCGGCATTTCCTGAGAGAAAAAAAGCAATTCCAAATATTACATTTAATTTCTTTTAAAAAAAACTTTTTACTGAATGCTTAGAATTTTTAGAGTTTAAAACGTTTAGAGCAAGAAATACGGGAGCAAATATTATTTAAATTATTGTATTTAAAATTTCAAATTGTTAATAAATGTATTTACATTTTCTTTGCTATAAATTAACAATGCGTTTTTTTAAGCATTTAAATAGAGTGGAGCAAAATATTAATACTATAAAGTAATGTGGTTATATTAATGTGGTTATACTGGAGAAATAAATCGAAATAAGTAATATTCGTGAAATATTCTTTAACTACACTGTAAAAAATTCCGGATCATATTTGCTTTTTACCGTAAAATCCATTTTTATCGGAGTATGTTACGGAGCAAAAACACTGATATAACGTAATTTTTGCTGTAATAATTACCGTAAAATCACGGAATCACTATGATTAAATTTCTATTAATATGTTTGAGAGGATGCTTGAAAAATGAAATTTTTTTCGAATTTGTTCAGCATTAGCCATTTTTATAAATAAAACTATATATTCTCTTTAAAATTTTATTGTACGTTCTTTATTCTTTAGTTATTTATATCAACGTGAATGGCAAGTGCGTCACTTAATTGTTATTTCTAAAGTTACCTGAAATTACATGCTTTTTTGTTCATAGTTATGTTTTTAAAACGTTTTCATGGAACTAAATAATTTAAAAACATGAAATAAAGAAAAATCAGTTATGTACTAAAGCAGAAATATCAATAAAGAAAAGGTACCGTTTTATTAAAGGAAACCGTAAACAAATCGCTCCATATGTTATTGAAACCAATAATGATTGATCAGTTTTTGTAATTATGTGAACTAGTATTATAATTGCTTGTGATGTTTTTATAGGTACGAATTGTACTAATATATGTACTAATGTAATATGGTAATAAGTTCTTTACACTCGACAGAAAGTGATAAACACCGGAGAAAATAGTTTGATTAGGGCTATCATGAGATTGTCTAAAGCAAATGAAATTGTCTCATTCCAAATGATATGATTGCAGTTAATCCTTTTTATTATGAATTGAACTTCTACAAAATTGTTATGTTTAATCTTAAAACGTAAAGCCTTCAGCAAGGACAATGAATAATAAAATAGATACATTTCAGCTTTATTTATTATGTCAGTAAATGTCTGTCAATTTTGAGCGAAGCGAGCATTGGTCACAAAGCGATCCGAACTACGAAAGCAGCTTGAGATAATGAGATAATGAGTTGGAAGCGATAGCTCCCTAGTTTCGAAATTGAACTTCACGAAAAATAAATAAATATATTTGATAGGTATTACATATTTTATACATATTATGCAACGATTACATAGAACTAGAATAACATATAGAAACAAAGATATATATCATGAGATATATCAAATTAAATTTCTTTACGACAAAATTTCTTTGAAAAAATATAAATAGGTTTGACGCTCACGTTATATAAAAATATAAGGTGATTTATTCATCTGTTAAAATCTGAAGAAAAAGTAGTTTTTTTTTCTTTAGAGCCATAATAAAATACGTTGTCTTTCTTTTAAATAAATTAAGTGAAAATAAATATAATGGTTTTAGAATTTGAGGTTTATCTTTGAAGTTTTCTCGAATGCAAGGGGTTTAGCAGAAGTAAAGTTGAGCTTGCAGAGTAAGATGTACAAAGAAAGAAAGCACAGGGTTATCAATAACTCTGGTCTTAAGCTTGCCCTTATGCACTCCGGACTTATGCTTGCTTGTATCCCGATGGGAGCTGCGGGGTACAAGTAAGCATACGTAAAAACAAAACTAAGGCGACGGCAGAAAAAATCAACCTTGCACCAAAAGCAGAAATATACCAAGTTTTTCATAATAAAAAATTTAAGATGATGTCACTAAATAATGTGGCAAAAATTGGACTTTATCATTAGCATATGCTGTGTGATGGATTGTTTGCACATCATGCTTGTAAAGGTTGTAAACAAAACTTGATATATTTCCATATATATTGCCAGGTTTGTTTTCTATATTTGCCTTTTTATATAGATTAATGAAATTAAAGATTGAATTATGAATAACCCAGCAATAATTGTTTGAGAATAAAGTAAAATTACCAAGAGATCGGTCAATGACGTATGGAACGACTCCTCCTGGCCATCTGAAATTGTTGCCTACAATAGCACTTCTCTCCCCGGGATCCTAAAGAATACAAGTTTCGAAAACAAACATGTACATAGCATTCACATAGCGTTTCAAACATGTACAAACAAACATGTACATAGCATTGTCATATCTTTTCATTTTTTCAATTTTTACTAATTTTTCTTCGTCTCGTGTGTTTTATTCTTCTTGGTTTTTCTGCTGCTTAGCGCATTTTTCCATTTGGTTGTTATTTTTATTTTATTAATTTCATTATTATTAATTGTTTGAATTAATGTTTTGAATTCTCTTCTTAATTGTAATTTTCAAATCTGGTTTCAGCTACAATTTTCGAGCTTTTTCTGTTTTGAAATATTCTTAATTTTTACTAATTTTTTTGTTTTGTTTTTTTAATGCATTTTTTGTGCTTTTTAATAGTGTTCTTTTGCGTCTTAAAGGTTTTGTTCTTGGTCTAGGTTTTTAATTAATTATGTTTAATAATTTTTTACCTTTCAGGTTAATTTTTTAAAAACTATGCAAAGTAAAATTATACCGCATTGTATTACATATTTCACAATTTTATTCTTGTATTTTTGTATTCTTTTTCTGGACCGGCTCAAAACTTTTGGGGTACAGGGAAAGCATTTTTGACTTTTGTCGTAACTTTCTCGATAGAAAGAGTTTTGCGTTTTTGTGACAATTCAGGGCTGGTTCGTCAGCCTTGATTGTCATATTTTTTCATTTTTTCAATTTTTACTAATTTTTCTTCGTCTCATGTGTTTTATTCCATATGGTTTCTCTGCTGCTTAGCGAATTTTGCCATTTGGATGTTATTTTCATTTTTATTAATTTTATTTTTATTATTTATTTGCATTAATATTTTGAATTCTTTTCTTAATTCCAGTTTTTAGGTAATTTTCATCAGGATTTGAATTTTTGTTTTCCATTCCTCCTTCTTCATCACTGTCGGATTTCGATAACGCATTTATAAACTTAAACATAAGCTTAAGACCCTTCATGTCTGTACTTTTGTGACTACAAATATGCTTAAATATATATTAAAGGTGACAATTATTGAACACTTTTTTTTCACATTCATGCAATGTATAAAATATATTGCAGTTATATCTAATTTCAAACGTAACAAAACTATGAAATAGATGAAAAAAATTAAAAGGAACATTACTACTACATTTTTGAAATATTTTTTTTTATTTTCTTAATTGGCACTTTACACTTGCGAAATTTTTTTTTTCTAGAAGTATGAGCTTGATTCCAGAGATATCCGAGTGATTCTCAAATACCGGGAGCATTTACTTTAAGTTATGGTGACAAATAAGTTTAATTCTAATTTTCTGAAATGTCTGTAAATAGATTTATGGACTTATTTAGTGATAAGAATTAACATGAGATATTGCAAAAAATTTTATAAATACCTTAAAAAAAACTTTTTTTTTTCTTTTTGTAACTAAAAATGCCAATTTTGACATTTATACTATTAAGTGAGCCAATGCAATACCAAAAACGACAGTTAAATACAGTTTAACAGTTTTTAATATGTTAAAGAAAAAATTACACAATACAAATTTAATAGGATTATTGCTTGGTAACGCCCCTCATAAATGCCATCTCTCTCTAGATTATTTGGAGCCACGATGGCTCAGTGGTTAATTTACTGTGCTTTCATTGTGAAGCGTTCGGGTTCGATCCTCAGCAGCTGTTTGCACCCCACCCAGTTTCAGTTCATTGGGTGCCAGCTTGGCTGAGAAGTAAAGGTGGTCTGTGTGCAGTGCTGACCACAATGCCCTAATCACGCCGTTGGGAACGAAATTGTGGAACCTCATCCTCAAGACTTCCCAATATCTTTGCTGGTTTTTTGAATTATATTTGGCTTTGTGAAAAACTTTTAGGAAGGTGTTGATATATTTTAATACACATCCACGTGTAAAGATCAAAGCAACGCTATTTTAACAAAAAATAGAATAAAATAAGTGCTTTAAGCATATTTATCCTTCCTTAAAGTATTTTTTTTTTGGATTTTTTAAGGAATATTAGACTAAATGAATACGATCCCGCGTGCATCATGCTTGTGGATAGAATAAGTCCCCGCCTTTTTTTTAAAACTGGTTTCCCAAAACCACAATTTGTCCCTTTTTGGTTTGAAAATTTCTTCAATTTATTCAGCTTACATTACAACGTAATCAAATTATTATAAATTATTATTATTAATAACAATTAATATTATTAATTATTACTACTAATAATAATTAATATTATAAATTATTACTACTAAAAATTATTAATATTATAAATTATTAATGCTAATAATAATTATTATTATAAATTATTGCTTCTAAAAATTATTAATATTGTAAATTATTACTAATAATAATAATTAATATTATAAATTATTGCTACTAATAATAATTACTATTTTAAACTATTATTATATTATATTAAGTTGTAAAAAATGGGGATTTTTTTAGGTTAACGTTATTCTAAAATAATTCATTTCTTGAAGTAAAAAATACCCAAAAAGAACACTGTAGCTTTCTTTTTAATCCATATGACGTTCTAACCTGTTTTCTGTTGCGCTAAAGTCATTTTAGCCGCATAAGGTGAGGGTCAAAGGCACATATATCTTAAATCTGAAACAGGCTTACGAACTCTAGAGATGATTAAGTACACAATCTCTCATAAAGTCTTATATTGTACTACACTTTTCATATTTTTTTACATTTAATCGATGTTTTATGTATATTTTTAAGTATTTTATGTATATTTTTAAGTATTTTGCGTAATATTTCAAAAATATGTTTCATACAAGCATATTTTTTGATTTATAATGATAAAATAACTATACTTTTACAATACTTTACATTATAAATTAATCAAGAGGCATAAAAACGAGGTCTTTAGAAGTAGTCAAAGTGTGCTTCACCTACTACTTTTGTACCCTCTGTAACAATAAAATCATTTTACAAATATCATATGATTTACAATAAAGAAAATTGCAAATCTTGCAAGAAAAAAATTAGAAGTTACCTACCTTAGGGTTAATTCCAGCCATGTCCCCATCATACAAATCAGGATTTTGAAGAGCTCTTCGGGCAACTTAAAATTTAAAAAATAAACTCCTTACTTAAAATATTTGAAAATTTACAAAACAAAATAATAAATATTAAATCTTTTTTATTATCTATGTGCTTTGACTTTTAACAGCATTGTGGTATATCGAGATATTGAAATGCGCATTGTTTAAAGTATTGGTTTATTTCATACCATAATCGAAATCCTTTAATGATGCAATATAGTACTAAGTAGTATTGATATTTAGTATTGGATAGTGTTGGCGGTACTATTCTTTTGATACTTCTCAATACTAGTTATAAATACTTTATTTTTCTATTACTATCATTATTAGTATCGATATTATGGTTCATTATTATTGAAGGATTTGCAAGCATATTTTGGAACAGCCAACAATTTCCATGTTGTAATGCCAAAAGCAAATCAGAGATATTAAAAAACGATTTATGATTTTCTGAGAAAAAGATTCATCAAAATATCGTTTCATCAATTAAGTATGTTCCTTAAAAAGGTATGCATATCCATTTCAATATGGTTTGAGATATCCAATTCTCTCATAATTTGTTGAAATAAATTTTACTCTCATTCCTAGTCTGAATGTCAAAATATTTATTTTTTTAAATCTCGGCAATTTCTGGGTTAAAACTCAAGATTTTTTATCCAGACTCTCTTTTTTTTAAAGAAAAAACATTACCTGGAACAATTATTTCAATATTATTATTTTTATTTATAAAATTAAGTTAGATAAAGACAATTATATAAAGATGACGAATGTAGTTGCAAATAAAGTATTGATATGAAACTATAACATCGCTGAAAAGCTTACTGTGATTCTTCATGAAATGTATTGACGTTATAAGCTAAATTTTAAGCCATATACACTATACTTATTATTTGTAATAATAGCTTCAAATTGCTTTCAACAGCACATCAATTTAACCTTTAACGCAGTTCTTAAAAAAATAATACTTCAAAACCAAATAATTTGCGTTCTTTGCATTCTTTTTTTTTGTAATTAATTTATATTTAAAATCCTATTTGTTCTCATTATTTCCCTAAATATCCAATCCATTAAGATAATATATATTCCAATTATTATCTTAGATATCCTATACAGCTAATACTATATCTATGTTATTTACTTTTAAATTAATGTAATACAAGAAATTATTTTAAATCAACATTTATTTTTCATTTAGGATATCATTATCCTAAATACCCTATTAATCCTATTATCCGATTTATATTCGATGCATTTTATGACAATGTAATATTTATTTGAAAAATTTATTTGCATTTCAGATTCTCCATATTTCAATTATGCTATGTACTCGATCCATTAAAATCATAAGAAATTTTTGCACTTTAAACATTAGATTGCAATTCAACTTTTTAATTAATTTTTATTTCATATCCGATGTTTTATCAACCCTATATATTAAGATATTATGTATCCCATCTGAATTTTAAGAATTACAATATATTTTTTTTGCATTTTTGTTATTAAAATAGGTCTTAATTATGATATTTAGCAACAGTACGAAATCAATTCAGAAAAGTGCAACATTAATATAAATTAACAGCAAATTACTTTCAGTTTCCTCAGGACTTAGTTGGATATATTCAGGAGCTTCCTCAGCTAATACCGATGCTAACACACACGAAATGAGCAGAACTAATTTCATGATGAATAAAGTTTTAGTTTTCAGATCATTTAATTCTTGCGTTATATCATGCTCCTTATATATTTGGTTTCCTCCATTATCTGTCAGAAATTTATCACCTGTTAAAGATTATGATATTTTATTTGGATTAAAATAACGCAATATGGAATCAATTTGCAATTCAAACTATCGATAAATAAATAAAAAAGAGTTATCTTTTTTAAATATTTTTCAAAAGCATCGTTGATTATGAAATTATGGGGGATATAACTGCGCAGTAAACTTAGACACAATAACAAGAAATAAATATTTTTTCCGATATAGTTTCCAAAATATAAACAAAACTAATAATTTATATTTGAGAGTTTTCAATTCTAAATCCTTTTATTAAACAATTTATCTTATGGTAATTCTAGGGGAATGATATTTTAAGGGAATGAGTCTAAGGGAATGATATTTTAAAAATATATGAAATGAAATTCATTCATATCAAACTTTAAAAATAGGATATCTTAAGCTCAAAAGCAACTGCAAAATATTCATTTGTAATCAAAAACGTATTAAAATAATTAAATATGAAACTGTAACATTTTTCTTCAGCTTCAACTGCTTCAATTGAAATAATTAATTTTCATTTCAATTTCGAAGTATAAGAACATAATATTCTAAAATGAATACTTTAAGATAAAATTTATTTTAATTTTAAATCCAAATTCTATGAATATAAGTTAAAATACAAAACTAAGCTTTATCAATTTGGAAACTATTGCAAAATATAGTAATTTGCTTTCTAACAACTATAAAAATTAAATTTTTTAAAATATATATGTTATATCATTTTTTATAATTTTACAATGATTACAATTCATTTTTATTTTTATTTTCAAACCATTAATTTTTATTTGTATTTATATCAAAAAGTAAAACCTAAATACATTTTAAATCTTGAATAAGATTAAAGATAAAGCTATTAAATTTATCCTTACTAATTTTGATCAGTTACACATGTAACAATTTCCACATATTAATTTTTTGTAAATATTTATTTAAATAAACAACAAAAATCGTTAAATAATTTCAAACTAACTATATTAACTATATAGAATGTTTAACAATAGTTTAAAAAGTAAATGCCCATGTATTCCCGTGGAATTTAACAAGTAAATGCCCAACACCACTGGCCAGTAAATTCCCATGTTATTTTAGAATTTTAACTAGACATTTTGTATACTTTATTTGCATACTTTATTTTAAAGTGACTTTATTTTGTGTTCAAAAAACAAAATAAAAAGGATAATAAAATTGTTGTTAACACACATTTTTAATAAGGAATAAATTCTTAATTTGCAGTTTAACATCTTTTTAACTTTTATAAACTTAATTTTGAGAACAGCAAAATACAACTCGTTTTTCTCATAATTTTTGAGATTCTTATTAATATAATTAATGATTTGATATGTAAAAAATCACAAAATTTGTGGTGACAATCATTTTTTCTTCATGCGTAGATATTTTGATTAAAAAAACTAACACTGTTTCTAGCGTTTTGCACTGTTACTTATTTAAATGCAATTAATAAATACCAATGCTACTTTTTGTAACTTATGTAATCAAGACTAATCTTGCGTATTTGCTAAATACTTTTTAAAATAAGCAATAAAATTACAAAAGAAAAAGCGTAACCAACATAACCTTCCATCAATAAGTGAGAAAAATAAAAATATAAATTTTGAAGAGAAAGCATTGTTTCCAAATTATTAAACGACCTATGATTGTACTATATTACAAACATTTTAACAAATTATTAAATATTATTCCTTAAATAAAAATTTTACAACTGATAAAAAATTTTACAACCAGTTATTATTCAAAAAAAATTTTTCTTTAAAACGCATGCATTTGTGTCTGGAAAAGAAGGGGGGAATTGTAGGGAAAAAATAGTATTTAATTATTACAACATACAAATAAATGAAAACATAGTTTAAAACATGAATATGACGTTGCATGACAAAAATATTTCCCATTTCAATTGAATCAATAAAACTTCTGTTATTTAGTATTTTAGATTTCAGAAACTATTGTTTTCTTATTGAAAAACATTTCGAGATATGCATTTATTTTCTACATTGCTTAACAATAAACAAGTAAGTCTTAAAAGAAAGCATAAAAGCTTTTCAATCTAAAATTGTGAATTTCTTGAGGCAAAATCTTTGTCTTTCAAAAACTTGAAAGTCTTTACAAAGATCTTAAGTTCTTGTAGCTTTAAAGAGTCTCTACCTCCGGGCCAAATGAAAAGAATATTCTTTAAAAATAAGTCTAAGAGGAGGAAAGTCGCAGGAGAATACACTTTCCATCCTAAGTAGCTTAGACATGCTTCTGATTTCAAATGATAGGAGTTAGAAAATGAATCATATTAAAACGCTGATTGTGCCATGATTCTGTAATCAAAAATCGAATATATTCGGTAAAATTTAAACTCTTTAGCAATTCAACGTCTCGTAAAAAAGAGGATACCAGTTGTAATATCTTTTTAATTCTAGCTATAATCTACCTCTCTGCATCTCTTTAATTTTTAAAAGTGAAACACTGCCCGTTATATACATGTAACTAATATAACCCGTTGTAGTCTAACGCTTCCCAGAATTGAGAAAGCCTTTGTATGGGTTACCATAAGCAAATCCATTCCCTAGTAGTCCGAACTTTATGACCTCCTTTTTAAAACCCCCCACTCCACAGTTTTTGTTCGTTCCTATGGACAACGAAAGTGACCTGTACGTAGGCTTTCTCTTTTATAGGCGGTATTGGGTAATCACGAAAGAAAGCTAAATCTTGAGCAATTTAAATGTTTGTTCTTTTTTTTAATATCGATACCCTACATGATTTTTTAATCAAAAATTGAACAATTTATGTAAAAATTAAAAGCTGATTGCGAAATGGTTTTTTCGAAAACAAGTTCCCCTTACATCAGAATTAAATCCAAATATATTCGATCCATTACATTCACCTTTAAAAGAATTTATGGTATTTTAGCCGATAAAGAGATTGCATTTTAGTGTAAGCAATTTCTTCTAAATCATCTAAGTAGAAAACCTCTTATAAAAATTAATCTCTGATTTATTAAATATGCTACTTGTTCAAAGAGTATGCATGTTGCTTCAATTAAAATGCATTGATGAAAAATATCGTCACCAAACCTTTATAAGACATTTATACAATTTGTAGATACATTGGAAAATTGTCAGACGAGTATTGGATTTTATTTCTAAAAGCAAACCAGTTTTTAATGTGAGGCAAGTTTTTATTCCGACGATTTTTCAAAATGAATGTAAATGTCATAATTTTTTTTTCACAATAAAATTTTTGATACAAAAATCTCAAATTTTTTTAAAAGATTTAAAAGTGACTATTTATCAATAATAGTTGATATGCTATTGATCGATAGCGTAGACCATCCACTTCGATTAATGATCAACATATCGATCAAGTCCGGAAACTGATACTTGGCAAATTGTCGTTTGGCAATAAGAGTCTTTATTGAACGAATTCCATTGTGATTTAGTTCCTACCAGGTACCTTTAAAAGAACATTCAATAACGTTTAATGCGTCTCGTCACAAATTTTTCCAAAAGCTTCGAATTTGTCCCAAGAAACATTTAGTTCTCAAATGATTAGAGAGAAACTACCACAAAGAAATTCCTCTTCACCGAATAAACACATTATTATGGGCGATGAAACTTGCATCTGTTCTTTTGATACAGAAACAGCTCAACACTCAAACGACTGGTACTTGGAAGGTGAAGCAAAACCAAAAAATTACGTCCAAATCGTTCAAAAATTAGTGCAATGTTGATCGTTTTTGTTGATTACCGCAGTTTTGCGCATTATGAATACTTACCAACTTACCGGACAGCTAACAAAGATTGTTAGTTGAGTGTTTTGAGGACTTTTCGTGAAGCTAATTGGTGAAGCCTGAATGTCAGCGAATAAAATGCACACGAAGAAAAATTAAAGACCAGAAACAAGGAGAGGAAGCTCATAACTTTTTTTCACTATGGTAACACGTCTTCCCCCATTGCAGTCAGTTTTTAACTTCATATTCAACAAATACCGTCCCACAAGCATGGTACTCTCCTAACATAACAACGAGGAACTTTTTATTAATCCCACTGTTAAAATTGCGTCTGTTAGTCCACCGTTTTAAGTGCATTGCTTTAGTAAAAGAAAATTCGCCATGAACTGTGAAAAGGCATAAATAAGACATGTTTTGATAAATGAAAAAAACAAGTGCAATGAAGTTCGGAAAAGAATATTTTGAATTATCTGAAATAAATATTGACTAATTAATTCAAATATTTTTCATTACTTTTCATTCACTTATCATTTACTATTCATTTACTTTTTTACAGTAGTATATCAGAATTTTGAAAAAAAAGAGGAAGAAAAAATAGCATTTTTATCAAGTAAAAGACTTGTTTATTATTATTATTATAATTTTTCCTACCCTATTCCAGCAGAGCAATTTACATAAAAACTGAACTCATAGATAACATTAACATTACAACAAAACTGTATTTCATAGATAACACTTATTTCTCTATAAAAAAGGAAATAGAAAGTATTTTAAGATATTTAAGACAATAAAGAGTTCGATTTTTAGAGTAAACATTTTTTCTTCATTCTCTAATTAAAATAACTCTTATACAAATTAAATTCTAATAAGCTAAATATACACCAGAGGTTCAAGAAGGAAAGGAAAAAGAAGGGAATTTCTGATGTTTGAGTAAGTAAAAAATTTGACTCTCATTATGCACTGAGAGAAAATTATGATCAAAACTCCCAGAATATGACTAAATTTACTGTACATAGGCTCTTTGGGAACACCAAAAAAAATCAGTATTTTTTACTGAAGGGCTTTGGTTATGATTTTGATAAAATTAACAATAAAGTATGGTTTATAATAAATGATAAAATCTAGTAAATGTGGTAAAATTTTGTAATTTTATCATCATATCTTCGAATATGGCATAAAAACGATTTATTCTGTTAAATTTGCTGTTCAGTTTTGTATTTTCTAGTAAATGTAAGAATTACCGAAATTGCTGAAAAACTTACAAAATCAATGGTTTAACCCTTTCAATACGGCGAAAAATCAAACCGAGTGCTCCCCATTGACGGGATCAGTTATTTCTCCTCCAAGCGATTATTAGATAAAATAACTTTCATGCCTAAAAAGTTGAAGGTCTTGGAGACGCATAAGCGTCCCTATAACAGCACACCACCAATAACAATTATTTCACAAGCTTCATTGATTGGACAGCATGTGTCCCGCCGTAAGCCCAAAGCATCTAAATCCCGGGACAGGGTATGTCCCGGCCGGAATTCTAGAGTCAATAACTCATTTTTATTGACATTTTACTTAACATTTTGATGATTATTTTAGGCAACGTTTTTTTTTAATTGACATTTTCATGTACATTTGTGTTAACATTTTTATTAACATATTTATTTATAAACACTTTTCGGAAATAACAGTTATAAAATAAGAAAGGTAAAAAATTGAAAAATTTGAAAGTAGTGGTGGAGGAACAACAGTATCTAAAGTCTAGATTTCTTGAGGGTGTGGTAGGGCTGGAACCAATTCTTGCACAGTGCTACTACGTTGCAAAAGGTGCACACAATTTTCGAGCGTGCCTCTTTATTCATTTTTACGCACCATGCACATCGATTGCGCGTTTTTCCTTCAATTGGGAAATGGTTTCCAACATTGAAAAGTCTCGTTGTTGATGATGATGATATAGTTTTGGAGGAAGAAGGCCTTTGCTTATTGACTTCCTTGTTCGCATTTCCAAATATTCTTTCTTTCCATTTCTATACTTTCGTTCGTACATTGGGCAGTGTAAATGAATAAGCTTGTGGGAAAGATCTTGAAGTAAGAATACACCTTGGTGGCTTCGTTGCCAATAGAGAAATTTGTTTGGCCCTTGATGTAACTAACTAGTGGCATTCGTGGTGCAAAGTCAGTTGGATAGGACCATGAAAATGACGGTGGATTCTAGTTCTGGAGCTCAACTTCACCATCAAACAAATCATTATGATTGGGTGACACGACTTCATTGCCGGTCTCCTCTACAGTGTTTTCCGAAGGCTCACTAATATAAGCGAGCTGTCTCAACTTGTTTTCAGGGTAAATTTTCCTTTGACTCATTTCGACCCTTTATCAGAGGAAGGAGCTTTCGAATTGTTTAGAAATAGTGGTGGTTAAAAACCTAATGAATTGAATTTATTAAAACAATAATCGCAGTTAATAAACTACCACTCGAAAATATGTATTCGCTGTCCGGAGCAAGTTGTCGCTTGCTTGATTAGATCTGGAATGATTGACGTGAGAAATTCAGGGACTCAGAACGATGAGATGGCCTTAAAATTGGTTTGGAGACCAAAGTGGGCGTTATTTTCTGTCCCAGATATTTTTCAGTAAATGGGACATATGTTGTCCCAGCCGTAATATCAAAAATTTACCAGACTGGGACAGCACATGTCCCGTCCGGTGCGAAACGGTTAAATACGGTATATTTTGGTTTTAATTAGCCAGAATTGCGCGGTATATTCACCAGAAAAAGTACAATACGGTAATTTTAAATGATTATTTTTACTCCTTGTATCATTTTCTAATCCATTCTCTATTTAGCACAAAAATATTATGCTACTATATATAGAACTATGTATAAAATATAAACTCTGATGTATTATTTGATAAAGGGCATATCGATATTTATCGAAGAAAAAAATAAATAATTTTAGGAAATTTTAGCCGATAAAGAGTTTCTCTTTAGTTTAAACATTTTTTTTAAGTGGAACAAATTTGTAAAATTAAATTATGTTTTTTTTTAAATATACTTCCAGCTTTGTAATGCATGAAAGCTAATGGACAGCAGACTTTTTTACGTCTAATTTCACGATGTAGACGATGTTTACGTCTGTTAAAATGCCAGTTAATTGCTTTTTTGTGAAAACCTTTTCCATTCCATTATCTCCATTGAGCAATTTTTATAAAAAGTAAAACTCTAGGGCATTTGACAGATAGCATACTTTTCCCCCAAAAAGAAAGTATAAGATATTTTAGGTCAATAAATTGTTTGCCTTTTAGCGTAAAAACGTTTCCTTCAACTCCTCATATTTTTCATTCTACTTCTATCATACAAAAGTACAAAAAAAATTAACTAAATAACAAAGTATTCTAGTAACTCAGCCCCAAAAGCTATTAAGATCTACATAAAAAAATTAATACTTATAAGCGTAACAAGAACATTATCAAAATAGTGGATGCTGAACATTCAAAGAATATAAAATTTTAATCAGCAGAATAATATTTGTTATGCTGAGTCTCTTTGTGTTTCCTGTTTTTAACCATTGATGTACTTTTTAAATCCACAATTCTTTCCAAAAGATGTTTATAGAATTGGTAGTCAAATAAGTTCTATATTAAGGGCGATGCTCTATTTAAGTAACTGGTCAATAATGCCTGTACCGGGATAGTAGATTAAATATATTTTGACTGAAAACTTTTCGAAATTAGGCAAACTTGGTAAACATTTATTGAATAACAATTTTTATATCACGTGATCCAGTCGGTTAAACTTTGCAAAACTTACTAAAGTATCCATCATTTTTATGAAACTTTTAACAGAGACTTTATACAGGAAATTGTTCTTGTAAAATTTTTAACGACAAACTTTTAACATAAAATTATTTTTAGTGCGCTATTAATTGATATTTTGAAAAAATTTCGAATCGATAACACGAAATTTAGAATTCTGGTTACCAATGTCTTAACCATTTTTAACATGTTTTTTTTTTTAAATTAATAAAATATTTTTTATCAAGCTATTTCAATAAATTTGTGCAGAAATCTACAATTATTTCAATAACTTCATTTGAAAGTAAATTAAAATTCGAATTCATAAAAGATCGCATTTTGATGCTTTAATCTACCTCATAAAATGAGGATCAATTTTTTTTAAAATTTGAGAAATGAGTTTTCTTGACTTCTTTTTAGATTCAATCTTTAAACTAATTGCATTTTCTCCACGAAAATAATGTAAATTTCTTAGAAGTCTAGATTGGCTATAGAGGAAAGAAGGTCAGTTAAAATATCTCCGATAGATGCAGTTTCACAGGAAGCAGTTTAATTTCTTTATCAATTTAAGAAAAGCATTGTTCTTCGTGACAACAAAATATGGGTAAAAGTTTAAATTTTATTTTGCTTAGTGGTTAAATACTGTTTCATAAATTAGGTGTTTTATTGCTTTTTTAATTAGTTGGCAAAATTGTTTTGACTAGTTGAACTTTTACGACATATACGAAGTCCAATCATTGTTCCTGTGTAAAAACAAAGGAATATAATGGCGGAATGACGTTATAAATTCAATGGTTATTTCATCTTCAACTTTAGGAGAGATGGCCAGATAAAATCGAAAAGTTTTGGTTACATTTTATTAATGCGCAAAGTGCTAAAGGGTGATCACTGAGTCTTTAAAAAATTTCTAATTTTTTTTAAAATATAAGATTTTACTAAATTTTTATTCACCAAGAAGCACTTAGTAATTTTAAATAAATAAATTTGGTTACAAAACCTTTGGCTTCGTTAATGGTTTTCGCTTGGTTTGGTTTCGAAATTTAAAGATGAAATTTAATAAAAATTAACCTTTAGTTTTTTATTATAATATTGAAATTACTAGTTTAAATTTTTTAAGAAACTTGCAAAAACATGCATATTACATTCCAATTCTACAAATCTAACATATTAACCAATAGAACCTTACTCGAAAGAAACCGACAAATTATTTGATTCCACAGACTCAAAAAATTTGATGAATAATAGTGGAGATAATAACTGTGGAGATTAATACAATATCACAAACTAAAACTAAAGGACTGGATATAGTGTGTGAGGAGCATGTAGTGCCTCCATGAAACATGCAGAAACTTGAAAAAAATTTGCCAAAAATATGGTAGTTTTTTTAGGTAGTTAGGGATAAAATCGATACATCAGATACTGTTTATTATATTTTTTAAGTATCTTCCATGATAAAAACTAATTCTTTGCAACTAATCGTAAGTTTTTCATAATTAACTGTATGAAACGAGTTATTTTCCACATTTAACCTCACTTTTCTTTTGCTAACTTAGTTGGCCATCTCACCTTGACATTCAGGAGAAATGCCCTCTTGTAGTTTTATTTTTAAACGTTTTTTTATATATTTTGCTCCCTATATTCCATTAAATTTTGCTTAAAATATGTTTCGTTCATCGATGAGAATTTAAAATGTGCGTGAATATTTCTTGTATCTTTATTCTATTATCTTACTGGTACTTTCATCTTTATTTGAAAAAAACTATTTTTACGTAAATTTTGTACTTATATTATTAAAATGACACTTCACAGATAAAACAAATTCAGTATTTTGGGGAAAAAAAACAAATCTTTGGTTTGAATCTCAATCTGATTATTTTTCAAATAATTTTTCTTTTAATAAAACTGAACAATTTTTATTAAATTAGATATAAAATAAGTTAACGTAATTATTTTTTTAAGATAATTAAATGGGCGCGAAGATTTATTCGAAATAAATTTATTTAACCTGCAGGAAAATTTTCATATTTGGAGTTATGAAAATAATTAATCTTTATATAACTAAATGTGCTAAAGCAATTGCCACTTTTTCAACACTTAGGGATTTAAAATTAAAAATAAATTAATGTTGTGTACATTAACAATGTTATGTTTTGATGAAATTTTTATTAAAAAAATGCTGTTGTTGTTTCTAATCCCTGATGGTGTAGCTTAGCAGAAGTACAGAAGAGTTGCGATTAGTTGGCCTTTAGTTTTCAGAATCCCTGACTCTCTGGCAGAAATATAAGATCTTGTCTATGACCTTTTTAAATCCGTATTTGTTCCCTAGAAAGCAGGTCATTAAGGGACAAATAAAAATTTAATCTGGCCAGGATATGTCTATCCATGGGTTTGCAAATGAAGGATATCTCAAATATAGGCCTATAGCTTTCCACACAGCATCCTTACCAAGTTTTCAGCAGATATGTTGATGGTCCTCTTCCACTTGCTCGGAAGACGACCCGGATTCCATAAAAGACTAAAGAGTTCTAGTCACCTTTGTTTCATTATAACAGCAAAAATGAAAATTTGTGTATTCATTAAATTAAACAATCACATCCAAAGTTGAAATACATTTTTTGCATATCAGTATTTCTTACATGACGCTGTTGTTATAAAAAGGTTCAAATAATTTTTAGTGGATCAATTCTATTAATAGTATATTCTTTACAACGTTCTGGCATCCTAAACTGTTAGAAATTTCTCAGAAAAATGATTCAATTGCAATTTATTGAATTGCTAATTTGCCATTATTATTTAACTATCAACTCAAACGAAACTTTACTCAAACGAACTTTACTTTACTCAAACGAAACAGTTAAGTAACCATAAATAAGATGGTATTCAAATAAATAACTATAAAAAAAACAGTTCATTAATTTATTTCACCTAATACGATTGAACAATCAGAATTTTATCGCACCAACTAGCCCACTTATGAAAGCCACGTAGATCCTTTCAACATATATATTATAGCCATATTATATATATAATGGATTGAATATTATATATATGAATATTATATATATATAATTATATATATATATATTATAAAAGAATGTGGCCCTATTTTTGCATTATATAATAGTTTGAAATTATAATGCAAAAATTAACTGTTCATACCAGTCTCTTGTCTTCAGGGTTTTGAACTTCCTTTCTCACTCTTTGGTTCAAAGTTAGGAATGTTCTGTCACATAATCTAGTACGGAAGTGCCACAACTAGAGATTACTCCACCCATAAATCAGACTGGAAATATTACAAGAAACTCAATCTTGTAACAGTGTGGAAAGAGAAAACAATTTCCTCTTTGGAAGAGAGAATAATTTTTGTTCATTTTCTAAACGCTGAATCTGGAGAACTAAAGTNTATATATATAATTACAGCCGAGATGGATAATCTGCCAATCTCATGACCAAAAGAATAGGGGTTCGAGTCTCATCGTTAACACCACAAAATTTCTCCTATCCCTTGACCACATGAAGAATTTTCAGTGTCCCCAATTTGTGACTCTGGACTATTAGAATAAGATACTCTCATTCAGGCCTAGATGGCAACACCATAGAATTGGTTAACAAAAAAAAATATAGATTCCCCATCTCTTACGTTAGGTGAGAAAACCTGATAAACTAATTAAACCACAGTCCACGGTTCATTTTATAAAACATAGCTCAACCACATCCTAACTCCAATTCCCATTACTCAACGAAAAGCCTAGCTCCAATGTCCAGTTAAGCTTCTTTCTTACAATATTGAAATAATGCTAGTTATAAATGGTTTAAAAACCGTATAGTTGTGCATTCATGTTTTTTTTTAAAAATTCGTTGTAAACGGTTTCAAAACCGTTAAGGTAAAAAGAAATTTTTTTATACCTTAAACGTTATGGCTAATTGAATGGACAGACTGCTGCCAACTATTTAACCGTAATTTTAGAATGAAAATTCTAACAGTGTACTGTACTAAAAGTTGACAACCTTTAGGGGATATACGAAATAAAAATTGCTGGAAAAATTATGAAAAGTTATGAAAATTATTTTCCAAAACCTTTTTTTTATATACACAAAATTTAAGTCTTGTATCATCACAATTTCGTAATGCTTATCATATTATATTTTGCAATTCCGTCTGAAACGTATCACCTGTGCTTTTTTTATAATTTAATCTATTTTTCCGGGTAACCATGATAACCTAGGTTATGAGTTACAGATGGTGTATAGATCAGATCAAAAGTCTGTAAATCTAACTGATAACATTTAAGTTCTAAACGAAATATTATTTCGATCTTTAAACGCTTTTAATCACTATTAATACGCATTTAATGAAGCGGATAATGCTACGATACCATTTCTTCTGCTTTAAAATGTGTTAGTTGTTTGTTTCACATTGTCACGAAGCTACAGCTATTTAAATAAAGAATCTTTAGAATTACATTAATTGAATAATTTCTAAAAATGTAAAATAGTATAAATCAGTGATTCTCAACCTTTTTTTGAGGCCGGAACACTTTTAACGATTTCGAAATTTGACTGCACATGATGAAAGAAATTAGTTTAAAAATTGTTTACTTACCTATAATACACTGTGTTAAATTGCTTGTGAAAATTATTTGAATGTGAAATAAAATAATATGTACTACGAAGCCACGTTTATTAAGGGATTAATTATTTCTTTCGACTAATTTTTTATTAGTTAGCAACAGTTATTTAGTTTTTTTTTCTAGTTATTAATTGTTAGTTTGTTTTCTATAGCTATTAAGTGTTTTTTTGTGAGTTCTTGTCAACTAGTTTTTTGCTGATTATTAATTGTTAGTTTATTTTTTTGTTAGTTATCCTTTGTTAATTTGTTTTTATAACTTTTAATTGTATAGCTTACTTTAATGATCAGATTTTATTTAAGTTTGAAAGTTAATATTTAACTTGCTTTCCTTTGCTAATTAATAATTTTAATAATCATTAAATTTCCTACTTATTTCAACATTTTTTTAAATTGTCAAAGACAATTTAAACACTTCTTTCTCATTTTAACTCATTTTAAGGTTGTCAGAGACAAGACAATCGCCGACAAAGATGTTCACATGGTTAAAGCGTGGAAAAATTATAAAATGTCTAGGAAAATTATGAAACAAAATAACTAGGAATTCTCCCAAAATATATAGGATTTAATAACTTTTTATATTCATTTACAGCTTGCACATACTAAAGTGCATATATACAATATTTTAATTATATGCACTTTTCTTGAATTTAAACTTTACTCTTAATAAAAAAAGCATTATAATTTTTATTGTATCATTTCTAATATTTGGCGGCACACAAAAGTGCCGCGGCACAGTGGTTGAGAATCACTGGTATAAATAGTTCTTATATGACTCCTAAAAACAGTGATGTGATAAAAAATCTGCTATCTATTAAAACTCAAAAAAATCTATCTCAATAATCTTTCATTTTATGAAAAAATTAAAATCCACATTATTTAACGCATGCCTTTTTTTCAAGAAGTATACCACTAGTTAACACAGGTAACACGCAAGTGAATATAAACGCGAGCTGCAATCATTTATTTAGGACAGTGTTTAAACATTCGACAGCACATTTATCTTTGTTCTGTATTGGATTAAACAGTAGTTAAATTTTAATAGATGACGAATATTTTTTGAAGTTATACTTCTTATGCGACTTCCAACAAGGTTGCGTTAAACGCTTAAAGCTAAATTTTTATTGGCCGGGAAATCACGTGGTAGGATACAGTTTTCCCTCATTCATTTCCATATTGTTTTGGTTCTCACTAGCATAAAAATAATAAAAGTCATAAAACTTTTGTTTTTACATAAATATTTTTTTAGTTTGATTAGATACACATATAATTTAATAGGATAGTATTTTTTATTTTCAAATTTAGTGGATAACAATTGTCAAAAATGAGTAAAAACAATCCCACGGACAATGCGATTTAAGGTTATATCAAGGTACGTCTCTTGTGAATATCAATTGGTTGTTAGGTTTTCTCTTTTGAAATTACATTATGACGCATTCACATACATTATTAATACAAATACATTTTCCATGGCGAGACGATGAGGCAACCACAAGAACGGAAGCTAGCGGAGCAGGAAAAAGAGTCGTTGAATAGAACTAGTGATCCTTCTACGACTGCTGATTCTTCTATAATTAACGTCGCAGGCTACGAAGTTTAACTTCTTCCGCGCGAAGGGACTCCACGCACTATTTTTTTTGTGGAATTCAGTACACTGCGTAAATTATACTTAAAATAAATTTATAACTAATATTTACGAGAAAGGAAAAAAAGGAGAAGCAACTGAATTGATAATAAGCATAACAATTAACCACAAATTCTAATTTTATTTTTTAATTACTTTTGTGCAGTGCGCCAAAAAAAGAAAAACACACTACCCTGAATTTTTTTGCCTGAACTTTTGATCCTACCCATGAGATTTTCAAGTATTGACTCAATTTTAATGGCTGGAAGGGCTGATTTTAAACATGCCACTTAATAAGAGCAGACGATATTTTAAGTTACGAAATCAGGCATTAAAACGTATTTTTTCTGACTAAACCTACCATTTTTTGAGACGGCCATTTTTTTTCAATCCTCTTAAAAAATTCTCGAGAAACAGCGAAATATGCAAAGAGCAAAATTAACATTAAGGTGTTCAAACTTTGGAACGTACTCCTGACCAAATTATTGAGGCCATATTTCCCAGATAGTTTACACTTATTAATTAGCATATTTGCATCAACCCCTCCCCCTCGAACCATTAAGATTTAATCTTAGAAATCTGATCAAAAATCATTCAGGGTAGTCCGTTTTCTTTTTTCCGTTTTTTTCTGCGTACTGTGCATCTCAGCTTAAATAAAAACATTAGTTCTCCAATCGGTTATTCATAAACTGCGTTCCCGTACAGTGAATGGTTATTAAATAATTGATTAGTAAATAGTTTCATTCGATAGTTCGTGTAATACAAACTCCCTCAACTATTTAGGAGGACATATTTTATTACGAAACAAGACTCTTCACGTTTAATAATAAAACACTTATTTTTCGTACAAAATACATATTTATAATGGAATCTGTGGAAAAGAATTTATCTACATCTCTCAATAGTTTTTTGAACAAATAATATTCTCTGTAAAATTTAACAAGAGATTAATAAAGAAACCAAATTGACTGGACTGGTACAGCCTGGTTGGCAGAATCCAGCCGATCAACTGGACTCCCAGCACAGTAAATGGGGACTGGTGCACGTTAAATCTGTCAGGTCACAAAGTCGTCCATGTTCCCATAGCAAATTATACCTCTGGAGGCATTTAATTGGAGATTGATTGATCGTTCTCTTTTTCAGGTGAAATTTATGATATGTGGATGAATGAATGGATGCATGTATGGATTCAACCTATAAGCTGGTGTGATGTATAGGTGTGACGGAAGTCGAGTTTTAGGTCATAAATGGTGCCACTGGAGAACAAGAACAACCGCACCCCCTCTGCTTTAATGTCTGACGTCAACAACCACAACAAAATTGGCTTCAAGTTTGCTAATTTGCATTCGGCAGATTTTTTGACAAATTCTTTTCCTTGTTTGAAATTCAGTAATGATATTTGTAAAAAGGGATTTACGGCCATTTTTCGTAAGTACAGGTTATTTTTTCATTGTGTAATTCTATGTGATACATTGCACATACGGAGACAAAATGCTGCTAAAATTACCGTGTTTAGTAATAACCTTTCTGGTTAAAACAAATAATGTGCGGCAATTTACCAAAAAATTCTTCTATTCAAAATTATAGTTCTGAATCCGTTTCAGAGCCAACAATTTACCACAGAAAAATACATTAAGAAAGAGAAGTAACAACACGCAAACTTATTTGTCCGCAGACTTACTTGCAGACTTTATTTATTTGCAAACCTATGTTTTGATTTAATTTTTTTGAAAGAAAGGTGTCATTCAACTTAAATGCAATTCAATGATTTTTGTTATTATTCTAACAGGTGGCACCGCCACGACACATTACCGTACATTTAGTAATAATTACAAACTTATAGTAAATTTAACCGAATAAATAGTTTTTATGCCATGCTCTAAAGCATCGTGATTAAATTACCAAATGTTACTAAAGTTTACCTTATTTACTACCAAATATATGGCAAAAAACCATTTATATGATTAAAATGATCAAATTTCTGGTTAAAAAAAAAAGCAGAATTCTGGTTATTAAAACCAAAATATAAGAAACTCATACCAATCATTTCTTAATTTTTCCAGTCATGTGATGACGGTTTGACAAAAATATAAGTTTCCAAAGTTATAATTTTTATTGACACAAATTTAGTAAAAAAAGAAACTGAAGAGTAAATTGAACAATATGAATGGTTTTCATGTCATGCTCTAAGGTATCATGTCAAAATTACAGAATTTCCCCACATTTAGCAAATTTTACTACAGATTATAAAATTATATTTTATTATCAGTTTTACCAAAATTATTATTAGGGTGCTTCAGTAGAAATTGTTGACCTTTTTGGTGCTTCCATAGAGCCAGAAATATGGTTAATTTTACCATACTTTTTTTTCCTTTTGACCATATTTTTTTTCTCAGTGTAATAAAACTTATCAAACAACAAAAAATGAAACTTATTATGCATGCGAGTTACATATAATGCTATTTTTAACTAAATAGTCTAAAAAATTATTTACATCTCTTTTTTAACCTATTTAATTGCGTAAAATAATTATTCTTTGAGAAAAAAATATTTGTTACAACAAAATAACTTCAGTATCGAAGAAATTTTTCTGTACTGATACTATTTTATTGAACATTTATACTGATTCTATTTTTTTCTTTGCTTCCATTTTTGGAATTATGCAACGAATAATTTTATTGTCTAAATGTATTGTTCTTCATAGAAAAGATTCTTCAATAACGAAAATGCTTCGACTCTGAACTACTGTTTCTAAAAAAAAGGATTTCGCCTAAAGTTTATATTGTTCCTATATCTTTGTTTGAATTTTTAAAATTATATAACAGGTATTTTGACTCAATAAATCTATTGTACATCTGAAAAATAAAGGGCTTCAATATAGATGATTTTACACTTTATAGTACCAAACAATAGCATATCTCCTTTAAGTTCAAACCACTTCTACTGTTCTTCTACTGATAAAAGATTTCTAGTCTCAAGTATAAACTGATTATAATTATTTTCCTCTTTATCTTCAACTATATATTTCATTCATTACTAAAATTAGATGAAAAACAACACTTTTGAATGCAGTTGTTTTGAATACATATTTACAAACAATTAGAGATTATGAAACAGATATACTAGCATCAATAACTAAGAAATTTTTCAAGACACAACTTGTTTGTTTTCTTTTAACTAAAATTTATTATTCTCAATAAACTGTTTCTTCTATAATTACACACATTAAATAATAATGCTTTGAAAATGCATATATTGAAAATATTATTTTCAAATATCAAATATGTATGTAGTGATACCTTTCGGGAACAACCACTCTCTGCTTTAGTCAAAGTTACTTTCTTGGTGTAGAAATGTCAGTTGTGTTGGCGTCATGAAAACTGGATTGGTGAATAAACTGCAACATCAATAAAAATGATCCCTACTGATATAATTATGCGTCAAAACAAATTTACCAATTATGAAAGATAGAACTATTTTAAATAAATCAAAAATTATGTGTTTTTATTTAAGTTCGCCTTTAATTTTTTATCATGAAAATTAGATATCTTTAGAGCTTGTTTGTTCGAAATGATTAAGATTGTTCCAAAATAACTTTCTTTTCGAATTTAACTTTCAACTCTAAAACTATATCATGGATAGCATCGTCTTTAGAACACTCTGACTGCAACATGAGGCTGTCGATCTCTTTCAAAGATCGTCAAAAAGAGCTCTTTAAATAAGAACCACTGACAAATATTTTGAATACATTTGAATCTACTTATTTGTTTTGTTAATAATTTTTGTTTTGATGTTTTATCGTGTTTCCTTACCTGACATTTTCGGACTGTGGAAGAGGTTTTGATGGTCTCTCCTAAAGTTGTTTTTCAACACAAAGAATATGGAAAAAATTCCACAACACCCGAAAATGATCGTAAATAAAGGAAGTCGCTACACAGAGGATTTTCCTAGAGGTTGTACCATAATAATATATCTATTACAAAAATATATTTTAACATATTTTTAAATGAGAAACTAATATAAATAAACATTTAATTACTAAACATTTAATTCTAATATAAATAAACACTAATATAAATAAACATTAACTATAAATAAACATTTAATTTTGAATTTTGTAAACTATGGGACATACATCTAAAAACATTATTAATATATGTTTAGTATAAATTGGTGAGCTACTCATTTTTATACCAAAATCCTTATTTATATTTATTTCTGTGATATAAATTTTAAAAATCTTTAGTCTTTTTTTCTAAATTTTTTTATTAAAAGATCTTAAAAACTTTTTCTGATAGTCTTGATATAAAATTTCATTTGTTTACGCTTTTGAAGAACTTAACTTATTTTAAATAAACTTTTTAAACTAATCATGCTAATTCAATTTGAATAAAAAAAAACAATATTTGCTTAAAACGAGTAAATATCGTAATTTGACTTCAGTTGATTTTTGAATTTCTATGCTTGAAATAAAAAAGGAATTTCCTACATTTTTTTTAAAATCAAAAGAAGATTTAAGTGAAACCAAAAGAATAATTATCTCGACGTAACTCTTTTTAATTTGCTTCCGAATTATTCCCCTTTGTTGCATCGCATTTGCTCTCATTATTTTTTAGTTCAGTGTAAACACATTCTTGTAAATGGATGTTCCATGCAGCTGCTTCTACTTAAAATATTTTTTTGCGAATCTAATCTTCCTTTTTGAAGAAGATATAATTAACTCAAAAAAACAAATCCGACTTGTTAGAAACTCTTAAATTAAGAAAGAAAAATTTTAAAAAATACTTTTATCTTCTAAGAATTTTCAGAAACAGCTTTTTCAGAAAGAAAAGGTTAGGTAGTGATGCGAATTTTAAAGTTTTGCATTAAGTATTTCTACAAAAGAAATGCATAATGTTTGAAACTTCGACGTGGAAAAAAGTAAACAGATATGTTTTTATATGAAGTATAATTTAGGAAGACTATGGCTTTATATGAGTCTTTTAATAGACATTGTAAATTAAATTTAATGTTTTGAAATTGTAAATAGTGTATCACGGATAAAATAAAATGGAAATAAAAGTAAAAGAATGGAATACTTTTAGAGTGTACTTCCAAAGACATCATCAAAAAAGTTCTCCAAGTAAGAACTTCACAGAAATATTTTGAATACATTTTAATCGACTCATTTGTTTCGTTAATATTTTCCACGTTTTCTTATCTGACATTTTCCGCATTTGGTGCAGAGGTTTTCCGGGTCGCTGTAAAAGGTTTTAATCAATATAAAGTCTACGAAAATAAGTCCGTGCTTCCCAGAAGTGGTCATAAATAAAGAAGATCGCTGCATAGAGGTAGTATTCCTTGGAAGTATCACTTCTCGAAAACAATATACATGCAATACTATCTTTCAGTTTATAAGCATAATAAAAAGATTTTCAAATATATTCCTTTCTACTTAAGAGAGTAATTATTCTTACACCCGTATAATTCATTCAATTTATTTAATTCCCTTATTAAATTTGAAATTATTAACATTAGAATCTTTTTAAAAATCTGAAACATAAGGAAGAGAAGCTTTACGATTACCTTGAACAAAAGACAAAAATTAAAAAAATAAGAAGAAATGTCTTAAAAAACGGATTATCTAAAAAGAAGGATGAAGGAAGCTTAAAAAACGCAGCAAACGCTAACTTTTTTTTTCTCCTGAAGGTACTTAACTCGAGCTTAATGCTGAAACAGCTTGCATTGTAACAATTCAGATCAGATAAAAGAAAGCCGATGAGTCATCTTTATGCCATGAAAGACTTTATTTTTATTATTTTTCTTTAAAAAAAAAAGAAATATATATTCTATTTTATTGATTTATTCTATTATAAATTGAAAATGATAACTAATACACTTATGAAGTAGCTAATGATGCTTTAAAATTTTTATATAAAAAAAAGACTTTTATTACTTTTATTTATTGAGGTTTCTTGTAGAGCATGTAGTTATATTCTGGTAAAGATAATGAAATTTTTACTGTTAAATTAACGTTCCATTTTGTTGTATTAGAGAGCTGAATCTTCCACTCGCTTTGCCCACCAGTCTCCTGATTTCTTCATGATCATTTTTGTTTGTTTGTTTGCTCATTCGTTCGTTCGTACGTTAGTTCACTCGCTTGTTTGTTTGTTTGTTCGTTTGCTTGCTTGTTTGTTTGTTTGCTTGTCTGTCTGTTTGTTTGTTTGTTTGTTTGGTTGGTTGTTTGTTTGTTTGTTTGTTTGTTTGTTTGTTTGTTTGTTTGTTTGTTTGTTTATTTGTTTGTTTGCTTGCTTGCTTGCTTGCTTGTTTGTTTGTTTGTTTGTTTGTTTGTTTGTTTGTTTGTTTGTTTGTTTGTTTGTTTGTTTGTTTGTTTGTTTTAGTTATGAAAAAAAAAAACAGATTGCTCCATCAAAACTAAAAATTATTTGAATAAAATATTCCAAAATGTTTCCCTGTTTACTTGGCTTCACATATTTAATTTCCGATTTTAATGTAGCAGGATTAAAGTTTAAGTTACAGGGTAAGATTTTAAGTTACAGAATGCAGAGCCCTTGCTACTGTAAAAGCCGAAAAATTTTCAGGATTATGCTTTCAAGTGTTTCAAAGATACTAAACTCAGGTAGATTAAAAATATGTCTTTTTAATACACCTTTTTATGGGGGTAGTGGGATTTACTCAAATGTGGTTTTCTTTGTAAATGCAAAGAAGGGCTCTAAAACAATTTTCAATCTAAAAATAAGTAAATAAATAAAATAGCACAAGTTCGAAAACGATCGCAAATATGCAACCGGTGTTGCAGCGTGGTTTTACGCCACTACATCTACGGTGGAATAGTGATACCACACGGCGACGAAGTAAAACGATAAACATTATTGAGATCTCCATGACCGAAATTGTTCTTCCGCCAAATGCTCTAAAAAGTAAAGGTAGCTGATCTTTGTACTCTCTTATTAGTCTTAGTTATGTGCCATCTGTTCTTCAATTTGGCAGGAGATTTCGAAAGATTGAAGCCAAAAGCAATAAAAAATATTTTTTTCTTTATTTGAAGCTTTATTTAGCATATCTATTAGTAATATTCCAAAATCATACATATTCATTTAATTCAAATACACAAGTCCTTTTTGTGTACTAAATAACAAAAATCAGTTTGTTTTACAATACGCATATCAGTTTCATTGAAAAAAAATTCAATTATTTTTTCATTTTAAAACTATTTTATTTTCACTCGCTGTAAATACTTATTATTTCACAAAACATATTTTAAAAGACATTATGAATTGTTTGCTAAGTTCTAAGTTTATCTCAAATACGGCAGAAACACAACTTTGTGTGTCTAAATTCTAATAATTAGTTACTTTCGCAGCACACAAATGAATTTTATATAAATAAAGAAAAAAAACTTAAGCTTTAACGGATATTTTATAACTATTTCATTTTCATACACTCTTATTTCCTATTACTTATTTTAAATTATATGAAATAGTATACACTTCTGATAAAATTTGAAATACCCTTAAAAGCTACAAATAGGTTTAATAAAGTTATTGACTTTGGTAAATTTGCTTAAAAGAAAGCTATTTTTGGTACCTAATGAAGACGCTCGTTGTTTACCCTTATCTTAAATTAAGTTTGTTTAAAGAGTTCTCCTCTCAGCTCATTTGTTTCGAAAACTTCATAACAAACTCTTAGCACAACTTTGTGTGTCTTTTAAAAATTCTTTTGAAGAATTCATCCTTTAATGTTTTCTCTCCGACTTATGCAAATAACTCGTGACTTTTCATGAAGTCTAGAGATAATTTTTATAAAATAAAGCTTGAGGCACATGAACTTGCGTTCTAAGATAATTTTTTGACGAAAAGTACAAACATATTGGTAGTGGGTGGCTTCTAGCTCTCTATAGATTTAAAATTTTAAAAAGTGTTCGGATGTTTTGAATAAATTTCTGTACTTTGTTGTTTTAAGTTTTTCCTTAATCAAGTTTTAGAAAAGTTTATAGGCCCAAATTTCAACACGTAGCCAGTTTATAGCTTTGAAGTTATTTAGACTGTTTGATATTATTTTTCATCCGAATTTTCATAGTTAAGCACAACAATTGATTTTCGAAAGCAAGTTCTGAGAAAGTATTTGAGTGTCTTCTAAATTAACTTGGAAATTATTTTAAAGTAAATTAACTTATAAATAAAAATTAGCGCTTCGAGCGAAATTTTAAGAAACTTTTAAAGAGTTCAAGCATTTGCAATTTTAATTTGAAGAATATTTTGAAACAAATAAATATGAGGCAAACTTGTTGAAGGAATCGCTTGTCTAAAGTAACTTTTAATATAGTGAATAAAATATTAAGCAAATTATAATTTTAATTTGAAAATTATTTAGTAATAAAAAATTTATTCATACCAAACATGAATACTCAGTTTCGAGCTAGCTATGAAATTATTAAAATGGTGTATTTTACTTTCTTTATTAGAATTTTTTTACTTATGCGCACCAATATACTAAAGAATTAAAGTATCTACTTGTTACTGAGAAATATGCGAAAGTATTTCACTGTCCACAACGTTAAATTGTTCTTAAACAAAAAAAAAATTTATAAATTAAAAAATAAAATTTATTTAACTGGACTAATACTCAGAAAATTCTTAAAAAGCTTAAGTATTTACAATGTTCATTGTAAATACTAGGAAAGAATTTTATGAANTATATATAAGCATTATTTGTACAGACAAAAGTACAGGAAAGTTTTTGAGAGTTTTATTTATACAATCTTAACTTGAAAGTGCTTTGAAGCAGAAAAATTCTTTTTCAACTAAAATAAAAACTACTTTGTTAAATGTTTGCGAAACTACTTGTTTAAATATTTGTAAAACTACTTGTTTATAATAAGGACTAAGAGATAAGGAAGCTATTTAAGTCAATTGTTTACTAGAAAGCTACTCAAAACTGTTGTTAGTATAAATTGAAAAATAAAAAATACTTATCGAAAATGAATGCTAAGAAATTTTTTCAAAGTGCAAAAGTACTTACATTGCTAACTTGTAAAACTGAGAAAATGCATATAAGTGGTAGTATAACATGGTTTTCATTCTTTCATTTTTCCATTAATACTTTTGATAAACTTAAGTAAAAGAAAAGATTAGACTTTATCGTTTAAAACTAATGAATCATTTATTTCTGAATAAATTAAAAAATCTCCCTAACAAGCAATCAATCAAATCACAATATTTTTTTATTTCATCGAGAAGTTTTTTTTCTTGTAAAAAATGCGAAAATCATACTTAAAAAGGAAAAGAAGAAAATTTAATTTATTTGCAAGTATGTATATTTATAAAAGTTATAGTTATAAGTATAAGTTTGTTATAAGTTTTGACAAACTGCAATATTATTTGCGAAAAACTTAATTCAAAATCACTTAATTAATTTTCTTGAAGCAAGTTCTAATTATTAGCCCCAATCATTTAGTCTTCAACTTATCATATCTTATTGCTACACAGTAAAATAAAGCAGTTGTCACCATTTTTTGGTGTTGAGAGGAACTAAAATTTTTCACGGTGCATGTAGTTACATTTTTTATTTACTTTTTAACAAACTTTTTTCATTAATTATTAATTTTTGTGTGTTTTTCTTATCGACAACACAGATTTTCATGCGCATTAGAATCAATTTAATACCTTCATGGCAAAAATATTTCGTTAACAAACACGCACATTTGTACAGTACCTATTTGTAACAAGTTTATATTTGAGAACGTATTTATAACAGTTTTATATTTTAATTTTAAATACACTTATAAGCACCAAACTTTAGTTATCACGCTAAATATTAAATGAAATTGGCAAAATTTCAATTCTTTACAAGAATCAGTGTAAATACATTACTAAAAATGTGTTTGTTTTTCAAAGAAAATGTTACTACAATGAATCTATTAATTAAATTTTCTTATGCGCATGAATATGCGTGTTCTCAATATACAAACACACGCAAAATAAAACAGAGAAGAAATAACTAAAAAATGTGACTACATGCACTAATAAAATTTTAGTTTATCTCAACACCAAAAATGATAGCAACTACTTTTTTTACAGTGTATTTTAAATTTTATTGCTACTAAATAACAGAAATCGAGGTGAGTACTTAACGTCAAAAGTACTGAAAAGGAATAATACTGATATTTCACTACACCATTTTTGGTGAAGTAGTTGGCGCACTTTTTGGCGTTAAAATACTCATAAGTATTTTACAATCTCTTTTAACATATAATTTCGCTAACTTATAAGTATTTTACAGTCTCTTTTAACATATATTTTTAAGTGCAAAACTTAGTTTTGGCTACGTACGATGAGCCAAAAAAAGCGGACCTCGCTGGATAACTTCTGATCTAATGATCGGATCTTCACTTTAATCTAAATGGCTCAAGTTGGTGACCTCAAATATGCTGATTAATTAGTGCAGACTATATTTTAAGTTGAAAAATCAGACACAAAAACGTATTTTCTCGAAATAAATATAACTATTTTTTCGACGTATTCGGATTTCTGACCCTCAAAATGTTGTGGGTAGCTGCAATCTGGGATATATGGTCCCCGTAGCTTGGTCATAAGAGTAATCCGAAGATTGAACTCCAAACTGTTAATTTTACTTTTTGCGTATCTTTACTTTTTGCGTATCGAGATATCTCGAGAGAGTTTTAAGCAAATTGAACAAATTTTGCACACAACTGCGAAATTTGTTTATCCAAAGATAATTCCATGCTGAAAATAACTTTTAATAAATGTTTATTATTTTTATTTTTTCACTTAAAAAAATTTTTTGAATAGTAAGATATACAGTTTCCTGCAACATTTAAAAGAATATAACTTTTCATGGCAAATTACGAAATTTGAGCAATATTGGTTGAATAGTTCCTGAGAAATTAAATTTCAAAATAGTGAAATATTTAAAATATTCGATTTCTCAGGAACTATTTAACAGAATTTTGCTCACATTTTGTATTTTGCCATGTAAAATTATTTTCCTTATGATGATGCAAAACATTCTATGCTCCAGAATCAAAAAATTTTTTGCCATTAAATAATTAAATAATAAAAAATTATAAATATTTACTAAAAGTTATTTTTTGCACGGAATTGTCTTTAGATAAACGAACTTTATAATTTTAGGCAAATAATTTTCAATCCCCCTTAAAATTTCTCAAGATATAGTGAAATACACGAAAAGTAAAATTAACGTTAAGGAATCCAAACTTTGGAGAGCTCTCATGACCAAACTGTTAGCAGAGAATGCACAGTAGTTAGTGTTAAGTTATATGAGGAACTTATAGATTTGAAATGTTTCTTTATTACATACAGTACCATCTTGATACAGCAAACAACTGAAAATAATTACTTACAATACAGCTTAACGAAATATGGTGCATCATCACCAGAAACAACAAAATAGCGAATTGACATAGTGAAGTGATATATACAGTGCATGTCTTATATACAGATTCCATAATATGCACAAAAGACATCACTTTCGTTATCTGAAAAAGAAATATATGTTGCCAACACATGACTGAAATTCAATTTTTTTAATTTAATATGTTCAGAGGAGTAACAAACTAGTCCTGCACAAACTACGAACTACCCCCTATATTTTTCTGGTCAGATATCCGAACTCATGAAAAGAAAGTATGTTTATCCAGAGAAAGTACGTTTTTGTGTCTGATTTCCTAACTTAAAATATCATCTACGTTTATTAATTAGCATACATTTATTAATTGTCATTTATTAATTATCATTTATTAATTAGCATACCCCCTCGAGCCATTAAGATTGAGTCCTAGATCGTGAACATCCGATCATAAGACCGAAAGTTATTCAGGCTGGTCCGTTTTTTTTTTTTTTTGTGTGTGTGCACTGTGCAAAGAATAAACATTTTTAACTCTGGGGAATGCATTTAAGAACTTTATTACAACATTAAACACATTTCCATACCAAAATCCTTATTTGTTTTTATTTCTATGTTATAAATCTTAGACTTTTGTTTCATTTTTTAATCGAAAGATCTTAAAAATGTTTTCTGATACTCTTGAAAATAATATTGAATTCGTTTATGTCTTTTAAAGAATTGACTTATTTCAAATAAACTTTTCAAACTAATTACGGTAATTCAATTTGAATAAAAACATTATATGTCTAAAACGAGGTAAATATCGTAATTTGACTTCACTTAATTTTTGAGTTTCCATGCTTGAAATAAAAAAGAACTTTTTAACATTTTTTTTAAACCAAAACAAGATTTAAGTAAAACCAAAAAAATAATTATCTCGACGTTGCGCTTTTTAATTTGCTTTAGAATTATTCCCTTTTGTTGCATCACATTTGCCCTCATTATTTTTTAGTTCAGTGTGAAAGCCTTCTCGGAAATAGATGTTCCATGCAGCTGCTTCTACTTAAAATATTTTTTTATGAATCTAATCTCCCTTTTTGAAGAAGATATAATTAACTCAAAAAAAATTCAACTTGTTAGAAACTCTTAAATTGAGAAAGAAAACTTTTAAAAAATAATTCTATCTTTTAAGAATTTTCAAAAATCTTTTTTTCAGAAAACAAAAGTTAGGTAGTGATGCGAGTTTTAAAGTTTGTGGCTTGTATTTTTTTTAAAAAAAATACATAATGTTGGAGGCTTTGACGTGTAAAAAAACTAACAAAGTTGTTTAATATTAGGTATAATTTAAAAAAACTATGGCTTTATGTGCACATGTGTAAATTAAATTTAATCCTTTCAAATAGTATTAATAAAGTTTTTCGGATGAAATAAAATGGAAATAAAAGTAAAAGAATGGAATATTTTTCGTGTGTACTTCCACTTATTGTAACTTTTTGACTTATTATCTTATTAACTTAGCAAATTCAGTGAATAATTTGAAATATGTAAAACGAACGTTCAATAAAGCTGAAATTAAACAAATTTTAAAATAAAAAGCACCCTTTAAAAAATTCCGGTATAAAGTACTGGCACTTTGTTGCATTATCTGTGAAATGTATTTTAAGAAAAATTCATTTTTGTCTTTAACGAAAAATACATTTATACCGTAAATTTTACAGTAATATTTTTTTAGTTTGAGTTATTCAGTGATTTTACGGTAATTATTACCACTCGCTCGCACCTACCACTCGCACCTACCACAATGAAAACGTTAATTACCCTCGGTAGAAGACGGTTTGTGTCTTAAAATCCCTCAGATATCGAGCAAACCATTAGAGGTTTTCGAGGTTTTCCATAGCACGTAATTTAAATGTGGGTCATTTCTGTCAAAAAATCCTTTGCTAAGGCTGTTCCGGTGCTTGATTTAGCAGTTCGTTTGTATTTTGGATTGAGTTAAAAATTATAAAGTTTTGGAGTTGAAAATTTATAAACGTAAACTCAAAATTGGGTCAGCCAGTGATTAAATAAAATATAAAGAAAATGGTGTACTGTACAAAACAGTTATAATTACACTTAACATGTCATAATTGCCGGACACACTATCGAACACACTAATTTCTTTACCAGTAGCAGTAATGTGGAATTATCTTGCCTTATAATCTATTGGTTTGAAATACCTTTCAATGCTTCCTCCAAAAATAAATCAAGACTTGCTACATCAGGTGAGGGATTATAGCAGCACTCACACAACATTGCAGTAGCACAATTCAGACCATCACCTAGTGGTATACAATGAAATTTTACGTCATTGATTGCAATGCAATTCTTATGTTTGCCCCTGTGAAAGTTTTTCGCAACTTTTTTGAGATCTCATGTATATATTTGAATATTTAATTATGTAAAAAAAATTTAATTAAATGAAAAGAAAAGAAACTATCATCGCAATACAACATATTCTCTTGGGTACGACACGAGGGAGTTGATATATACTGTGGAGTTGAATTGAGGTTTTTTTTACAGCAGTATATAATTATTCGAACAGCAGTTTAAAATAGAATATGACTATATTTGTCATGAACTTTTTTTAGCAAATCCATAAAACAAATAGTGTTTATAGGTGCTTTATTTATTATTGTTTATTTTTCAACAAAATAAATGAAACTTGTGCTTGAGATTGAATAACTTCTTACAATTTATTTTATAAATAATTGATGTTGTTGTTGTCATTAGCCATTTAGACACTGGAGGTGCGATTGCTCTTGTTTTCCAGTGGCGCCTTTTATAGCCTAGAATTCGACTTCTGCGACACCCATACGTCACATCTGTTTATAGGATGGACCCATTCATACATCCATTTAATTATCCTTACATCATAATCTTGACCTGAACCAGAGAACGATCAATCACCAATTCAGTACCCCCAGAGATATAATTTGTTATAGAGCCATGGTGGACTTTGCGACCTGACATACTTAACGTTCACCAGTCACAATTTACTATACCGCCTTCTTTTGTCTTCAGCTGACTCGATTCGAACTCCCGTTCTCACTAACGTGAGTCCAGCTCCCTACCAACCTGGCTGTCCCGGCCGCGTATAAGCAGACCCTATCAGGAGTGAGACAGAGTTAGTAAAAATTTCTATTGGTCGTTGAAGGAGCACTCTCGACAATCGCCAAACAGCTGTGCGCAAGCCGGTATAGCCCCGTCGGTAGGGCGTTGGGCCCATGTCCAAGAGTTCGTGGGTTCGATCCCCACCGGCCGAAGACTCCCCGTGTAGTAAATGGTGACTTATGCACGTTAAATCTGTCGAGTCGTAAAGTCCTCCATGTTCCCATAACAAATCTATACCTCTGGGGGTACTGATCCAGGAGTTTCCTTGTCTTCTGGATTGGTTCAAAATTACAAGGCTATGGAGTTGAACATTAGTAGTCGTAAACCCAAAAATTGGGTCGGCTGTTCAACGACGGATATAAACAGCTGTGCGTTTATGTTTTTGTTTTGTTTTCGGTATAGTATCTATCATTCACCAAGTTAAATATGGATGCATAGTTTCAAGGAAGCGGATCTTCTTAATTACTAGAACGTCATTACCAAAAATGATGGGGAAATAATGAAGATCCACTCCTCTATAAATTTATATAATGACATCCAAGCTTGGATTGACTCACTCAGCATTAATACCTGCACCTCATGGACTTCACTTAGATCTCGTCCAAATAAGACAAAAAAAAAACTTCTTTTCAGGTACTTGTTCTTTAACTGCATTATAATTGTTACTATTCAGATTTGAATAATTTGTTACTAAATTGAGCTTTTCTTATCCTTTTAGAAAAGACTATGTGTGCCAGCAAAAATATAAATATTCCCCTGATATTAGAAAATCCAAAGCCTGCCAGTGCTCTGCATATATTTATATAGTCATCAAGCTATCAGCTGCATCCCCAAAAAGAAAAGATAAATTTGTGAAGGTAAATTATGATTAATTTATTCCTTATTTGCGATTTAATGTCAAATTCTGCATTAAATAAAGTATAAAGAGTGCAAAATTTAATACTTGACACGTATAAAACCACAACTAAATTAGAAATTAAGTACAGTATTTAAATTAATAAGATTTTCAAATAAATTATTTTTTTGCTACGAACAATTTTGTACTTTGGTTATTAATTATTTATTTTAAAAAAATCCTCCTTTTTAGAGTGACGACATAATCGTTTGTCTCTGTTAACTGCATTGTGTTTATATGAATTTATTTAAAAGGTCGTCATAAAACTAAGATAAAAAATTTTGTTTTATTACCTACAATAATAAAATATACAATATTTCAATATATACATAAAATATATTTCAATATATAATATATAAAATATATTTCAATATATAATATATAAAATATGTTTCAATATATAATGTATAAAATATATTTCAATATGTAATAAAATATACATATATACAATACAACAATACAATATTTTCATAACTTTCAGCAAATGTATTTAGAGTAGTGAACTCCTTTTCCTACTCGCTTCTCTCACCCACTCAATTAAAATTAATTTTATAATTTCCCAATAACTTTTAATCCAATTTCCTATGTAATTCCTCGTGTAATTTGTGACTAATGTACTGATAAGCAATAATTAAAATTTGATAAATAGCAATTAACAATTTCAAATGTTTGGCATTTACAAACTAAGTAATTATTTTAACTAATTGAATTTGTTTAAAAATACAAGAAAAAACTCATGCAAATATTTTATGCTAAAAAGACATTCATTCTAAACGCTGAGTTTTTAAACAATTTATCATGGGAATAGGCTGTAATGAAGTTTAAATAAAATAGTACAACACAGCATTTCTTCTTTGAATAACAAATACGCTGTAACTATCTAGGGAATTGCAAAATTACTATTTTAAACTTATTGTTTCTCTTAAAATAGTATTGAAACCCCCAAAAAAAAATATCAATTAAAATATATTTCCCACCATTTTCTAAAAAAATCGATATTTGCCATCTCGATAAGATGTGTGAGAATATTCTAAGTGAAAAAAAACTTATTTAAGCCATGCAGCTTGAGATAAATTTTTTTCCATTCTTTTCATCACCAAAATATTTTAAAAAAATTTATTCAATGAGTTTTTTTCGTTGATTCCCGTTAAACTTTGAAAATTTTCTAACAAAGAGTTTGTAAATGAAGCTCGCCAAACCTCCTTTAATTAAACATAAGGAAATGAGTTGAAAAGGCGCCCTTTTTCTTTTCCTTTTTTATAATTAAAACTAATTTAACTATAACATCATTATAACTAACAAATGAACTTTGATGAAAAATAAAAAGAGCAGAAGCTTACGTGGCAACGGAATTATTTAACTGCTTGAAGAAAAAGGAAAATCAAAAAAAAATTAAGTTACACACACTTTAGTTCCTTTATGTACAATACAAGTTACATATTTTTAAACAAAATTAAGATTATTTTAAAGTCACATACGATGATTTAATTTAATTCAAAAAACAATGTAAATACAATATAAATAATTGACTGAGTAAATAAATAAATAAACGTAAAATAAATGAGTTATTATTTAATGGCTAAAAATTATCAGATAGTGCACTGAAAAAAGAATGGTCAACTACCAGAAAGCGGTAAAATGTACTGTATTTCTGGCTCTATGCGAACATCTAAAAATCAGTAATTTTTATAGAATTACTTTGATAATGATTTTAGCAAAATTAGCAATAAAATGTAGTTTTATAATGAGTGATAAATTTTGGTAAATATGGTAATTTTTTCCTGATACTTTAGAGCATATTATAAAAACCATTTATTCCGTGAGATTTACTTTTTATGATATGTGTGGTAATAAGAGCTGAAATTTTGAAACCAAATTTTACGGTAAAACGTTATCATATGAACGAAAAAATTATAAAATGAAGGTTTCAAATACCGTGTATCTTTAAGTTTTTTTTAAACAAAATATGATTTTTTATAAGGTGAAATGTCATTGCCATACAGAAAAATAATTTTACCAGAAATTTTTTTCTGTGTCAATACTTGTTATTAATCGAATTTTTTCAGAGGAAAAAAATCAAAAAACAGATTAACTAAAACTTAATACAAATTTCAAGTTCCTAACCATTAAAAGCAGACTTTCTTGCCCTTTGTACAGCCAAATAGAACTCATCTTAAATTTTAATTTTTAACCAGTTCTCAAACATTATACGGAGCTCTGTTTATGATATTAATATAATATTTTGCTGGTTGCTATAAACATAATTTATCGCCATTTTTTAACAAGGAAATTTATTGTCTAGCAAAATTTCGACAATCCTTCAACTATTTAGAATGCTTAAATTTTAACTGGAAATATATTCTGCATAACTATTCAATCTTAATCATTCTTTGAATATTTATTATGTCATTTTTACTATCGAATTAAACTTACCTTTCAAACGAAGATTTAACTGCTTTCTAGTTAAAGTCTTAAACTTTGTTTGTTGATAATAAAACTTACAATTAATTCATAAATGGTGCAAGGCAAATTCATCACCAACTTAGACAAACTACGCAGTGAAAAATCTATAATTGGGTGGGAATAGAAATTAGGTAAATAATTTTCGCACCCTTTGTGCAGCATTGATAAAATTTAATTAACCGTAAAATCCATTTTTACCGTTTAAAAAAACTCTTAAGAAACATAATGCAATAAACATTCACAACAAACATTCTCTAATTACGTTTCCAACTGAACTAAAAAGTAGAAAAATACTTTATTTTTGCCAGATTTTATGGGGAAAACGTAGGGGGCATCACTTTCGCAATAAACTTCAATCACCACTGAAAATGCATTAAAATACACTAAAAATACTTTTTGGTTAGAGTTCGAATTCGGCTTGCAGCGACTACGATGTTGACGTAAAAATATCCTCAGTGGTAGGCGGATCATGGGTTAGAGTTCCCTTGCCGTTGAACTAACCCTGGGAGGTTCTCATGGCTATCCTCCCAAATACGGGTTAGTTCGATCAGAAAGTCCTTCACAAAGGCAAATTTTTCCTAATACTTGATCCAGGAGTTCCCTTGTCTTCTGGATTCGGTTCTAAATTACAAAGCTACGGAGTTGAGCATTGGTAGTCGTAAACTCAAAAATTGGATCTTCTGTTCAACAACAGTTATAACATTAGTTGTGGTAAACTCATGACTGGGTCGGCTGTTTAGCAACGCTAATAAAAATATTATTAGATAATAATATTATATTATTAGATCAGTAATAATATTATATTATTAGAGATATAATATTATTAGATTAATTGTTACAAAATGATTGTTATTTTTTTTCGTAATGTACTGATAACTTTCGCAATGTACCAATGAACTATCTTCCAGTATTTAATCTTTACAGAAGAATTAATTAACTCAAAATAAACAAAAGTATGCTAAAGCAAAATAATGAATAAAATAAACCTATTAAATATACACGGAGGAAAAATTATGTTCAAGCTACCAGATAGGGTAAACTTTACCGTGTTTCTGGCCCTACTGGAAACACTGAAAAGCTCGGTAATTTTTACCGCAACTCTTGGATAATGATTTTGGTAAAATTTAAAAAAAATTCTCTGTGTAGGGATATTTAAGTTTATTCAACTTATTTTCGTTGAAATCAAAATTGATTGACACAATTGCATTGAATACATGAATTTACATTATATGAATTTACATCATATGAATTTCATGCATATTGTGTATCTCAATATGAAACATTTTTAAAGCATTTTTTATGTTCGAAAAATCAATCATACTTAAATTTTTATTTTAAGTAACATCGAACTAATATTTTCCTTTCTATGTATTTGACATTTTATCCAGCTACTATTTCCTATCTCTGCATTATTATTTACTTTTTTCAAAAGTCTTGCTGCAGATTTTGAATAAATGCATACACATTGAAACGTAGTACCGGAATGTAGAAAAAATTCCGATCTTTTTCAATGGCCTCTTTTGACGAAAAAGCTATTCAAAACATTGACGAATTTCAGCTGAGTCAAAACTCTCAGGCATTTGCTGAGAAAGCTTTCGAAGAATTTTGTCTCAGGATGCTTAAAACTTCTTTTGAAACATTTTTCTTTAAATAATAAAAAATGCAGATAAATCTGAAATGCATCTTAAGAATTTAAAATTTATCTTTTCATATTTATATTTTTATATCACATTTTTTTCTGAACATAGAAGAGAAATCTCAAAAGGTTTTTATAAATATATGTATATATCAGATATTTATACGGACAATTTAAATATTTGATCAGGGTAGTAATAATTTATCAATAAGTTGCAAGCAAATGAAGTTTCGTCTGATATTTACTGTGTGTTTTTGTTACAGCTATGAGATCAGAATAGTAATTATCAAATAAAGTTAAAACTATATATCTCAAATTCTTTCTTTATTTATTTTTTTGTCAATGGTACTCAAAGTAGAACATGTATATATATATATATATAT